>NW_012156404.1:505264-783423 GCF_000151545.1 Saprolegnia parasitica CBS 223.65
ATTGTGATTCGCCGCATCTCGCCCAATCATCGCGTCGTATTGCGCGAAAGATACCGATCCGTTGAATGTAAAGTCAACGTACGGAAGGAAAGGATGCACGGCCACAACGTCAGCTCCTCTTCCACCACCAACCATATCAGGCCACTGCTTCACTCATTTTTGAATGTGCCTTGATCTACAGCTCGTGCCTTGTCCATGACATGTTCAGCAATATATACGCGCTCGTAGAGTACTCTTCGCTGAGTACAGCGGTCTCTGTACCTGAAGACATGCCATGTAGAGTGTGAGCTGAAAATCAAATCTGAATTATGTTCTGGAACTTTTGAGCAAGCTGATCAGAATTGGGGAGCTCATGATAAATACTCGCCACCTCTTTGCGAGCAACGCAGTCTCTGTACTACCCTTCGCGCCTTCTGCATACGGATCGCCTTCGATATCGAAGCTCCTCGCACCCAAAAAGACGGGTGGTAATTAAAACCGATCAGCTTTTTAGGAGAAAATCCGTGCTAGCACCACACACAGGACATGCCAACGGAACCCCTCCTGGTCCTATTTCAAATTGCTCGAATTTTTGCGTAAAAAGTTGCTCGGTCTTAATTAGTATTCCCAAAAATACACTCACATGCACCAGGTCATGCACCTACATTGTAACGACTGACCGCGGTAACTACCGTCCGAGCCGGCCAGCTGGCGCCAACATCGGGTCGCGTGCCCGGTGGTAAGCCATCGGGCACAGCCGCGCAAGATCGCTACAGTGTACTAGCCCCACGATTGGCTGCGAGCTCTGCAGCCAATCGCCGATAGACTAAGTGAGCTCGCGCTTCTCGCGAGCTCTTGTAATTCACTTTTGGATTTGCCTCACAATAGACTCTGCTCTCTAAGCCTTCAACGCGACCTTACAATTGGTAGCACTTGTTGGTTGAAGAAAAAGAAGAAAAGAACAAAAGAAAACGAAAAGATCCAACGAGACCTAGTAGTAAAGAAGTAGAGAGTATGTCCCGCAACGTTACCGCGGACGAAGCCCGCCAGCTCCAAGGGGGTTATCAGAGCCGCATGGAAGAAGCCGCCCAAGAAGCCGCAGAAGAAGCCGCCCGAGAAGAAGCTGCCCGCCGCGAAGCCGTCGCCGCCGCAGCCAGAGCCGTCCAAGAAGACCCCGAGTTCCTCCGCCGAGTGCAGGCCGAGATTGATCGACGCGTGAGCGAGGCAGCGGCCACGCACGCCGCCGCTGCCCTAGCCGAACGTAACCGGCTCATGGCTGAAGAAGTGGAGCGCCGCGTGCAAGCGACGCTGGAAGAACGCATCGCCGCCGCGTTTGCGGCCCGAGATGCAGCGCAGCCGGCGCCGACGCCGGCCGAACTCGAACGACCGGCGCGCCGTTCCGACATGACCAACCTGCTCGTGCAGAACATGACGCAGAACACGGCGCTCCTCGAGCGCCTGGCGAACCCGCCCAAGCTGGAAGGACGGGTAGAAGGAATCAGCATGCCGACCTACTCCGGTCGACACGATGAGAACCTCGATCTGTTCTGCTTCCAAGCGCGGGTGTACTTGGCCGCCAAGAACATCAACCATCGGGAGAAGGACAACCAAGCCCGCTGCTTGAACATGATGGTCGCCAACCTGCGCGGTGTGGCCGCCGCATGGTATCAAGACCGCGTCAAGAACTGCAACGCCGTGCCGACGTCGATCGGCGAGTTTGAATCGGCGTTGCGCCAAGAGTTTGTGCCGCCGGACGCGCAAGAACGTTACCGCGACCAGCTCTACAACCTCCATCAACGCAACTTCCGAAGCCTGGAGGAATATGTCGCGGCGTACCGCCAAGTCATTGTGCGGGTCAACGACATGTCGCAGCTGGACCGGGTCATGCTCTTCACGCGCGGGCTGCGTACGCGAACGCGTGAAGAAGTGCAATATCGGCGCAGTACGTGCGTGTCGGACGCCATCGCTGTGGCTCTTGAGTTCGAGCGCACGCACCCGTCGATCGTCAACGAAGCGACGCGCCACGACCGAGGTCGCGGCGGATACGACCGCACTCGAGGCCAAGACGGCCGCGTGCTGGTCAACTACTCGGCGATGCGCGGTGGCCAAGGAGGTCGCGGGCGCAGCGGGGCCGCCGATCCGTACGTGCAAGAGGCCCGCGCGCGCGGGCTGTGCTTCAACTGCCACTCGCCGTCGCACCAGTCGCGAGCGTGCCCGGCGCCACGACGCAACGGTCGCCCGCAGCCAATGCGCCAGAACAACTTGGAGTTTGAAGTCCACGACTACTCCGACATGACGAGCGAAAGCTTTGGCCGTGAGGAGCACGTCGAGATCACGACGGTGGAGCTCCGCCCCGCGGACGACGCGGTCGAGGACTTGGCGCCGCTGGTCGAAGAAATCGAGATCAACACGATCGTGGTGCGCCCGGAGCACGTGACCATCGGTGCCACGGGGGTCAACGACCTGTTCACCATGCCAGCGCTGGTCAACGGCCAGTGCATGACGGTGCTGCTGGACTCAGGCGCTGACCACAACGTCATCACGCCCGGCGTGGGCCGCTGGATCACGGCGACAAAGACGGTGACGGTGACGGGGTTCGGGTCCGCAAGTGCGGAGCGCCGACGTGTCCACGAGGTGTCGGACGCCATCAACATGGGTGGCCACACGTACACCGACGTCGTCATGACAGAGTGGGACATGACTGGCAAACCGTATCAGATGATCCTCGGCAAGCCGTGGTTCGCCAAGTACAACCCAGTCATCGACTGGCGTCGCCACCGTATCGTGTCGGTCGAGGCCGCCACGCGAGACGAGGTGATCTGCGCGCTCGAAGCAGCCGAGACACCGACCATGAGCGCCCCGCGGTTGTGGCCGCGCAGCAGCACGTGCACTACGCCATCGGCGCGACGGCACCCGATGTCGTCGATGCACCGTCGCCACTGACACGTGCAACGACGCCCGCGCCGGAGGCGGTGTCCATCTATTTCTCCCAAGTGCCGGCCGCAGACGGCAGCACCGAAACGTACGTCAAGGTGACGTCGGTCAAGCAGCGCGAGATACCCGCACCCTTGGCTGCTCTTGTCGAGGAGTACAAGGACGTCTTTCCCGACGAGATTCCAGCCGGGCTGCCGCCGTCACGGGCCGTCGACTTTGCTGTCGAGATGAAGGCGGATGCCAAGCCGCCGCGCGGCACACGCCCGATGCGGTTGTCGCTGATCGAACAACAGCTGCTGGACGCCTTCGTCGACAAGTTGACGTCGAAGGGCTGGGTCCGTGTCTCGAACAGCCCATGGGTCGCCAGCGTCTTTGGCGTGCCCAAGAAGGGCGACGACAACATGATGCTCAAGCGCGCGCAATGGCTCAAGGGCCTCACGGCAGAGACACCAGTCCGCTGGGTGCTGGACTACCGCTACGTCAACAGCCAGCAAGTCGTCCCTCGGATCCCGCTCCCGATCATCGAGGACCTCTTCGACCGGTTGTGGGGCGTCTGCATCTTCACCGTCATGGACATGATGTCCGGCTATCATCAGATGCTGGTGGACGAGGCGTCGCGCAAGTACACGGCTTTCCGGACGCACAAGGAGACGTACGAGTGGTGCGTCGCGCCCATGGGGATGGCCGGTACCCCGGGATACTGGACGCGGTTGATGACGTCGCTCTTTGGCCACTTGCCGTTTTGCGTCATCTACATGGACGATATGGCCATCTGCTCCCGCACCTTGGACGAGCACGTCACGCACGTCGCAACGGTGCTCAAGCTGTGCCGCGACGCCAAGTTGTACGTCAACCTCGGCAAGTGCGAGTTTGGGGTGCCATCTATCTCGTTCCTCGGGCACGAGATTTCGGCCGCCGGGCTCGCGGTGTGCTCCAAGAAGGTCCGCGCTATTGAGCGCTGGGGCGCCCCGAGCAACCGCAAGGAGTTGTTGAGCTTCCTCGGCCTGGCCGGCTACTACCGCAAGTTCATCTGCGACTACGCCGAGATCGTGCGCCCGATGGCTGCGCTTACGAAGGAAAAACGCCTTGGACTTGGGGCGCCGATCAAGCTGCAGCGTTCTCCACGATCAAGCTTGCGCTGCAACAGGCGCCGGTGCTGGCGATGCCCGCCCTCGAAGAACGCTTCATCGTGACCACTGACGCCTCGGCGTATTGCGTCGGTGCGGTCCTCTCGCAGCTCGACGCCGCCGGTGACGACGCCCCATCGCGTTCCTCTCCAAGAAATTGGGTGCGCATGAGGTCAACTGGCCGGCCTACGAGCAAGAGCTGTACGCAATCAAGGTGGCGCTCACCAAGTGGCGCCACTACTTGCTCAGCCAGCCCTTTGACGTGTACACGGACAACAGCGCCTGTCGCTGGTTTTTGACGACGCAGCAGCTGAACCCCAAGATGACGCGGTGGCTGGATTTTTTCAGCCAATTTTCGTTCGAGATGCACCACCGCCCGGGTGTCCAGAATGTGGTCGCGGACGCGCTCTCTCGCCCGCCCGTGCCGGCTTCCGCCCCCGTCGCCGACGCCGTCCCGCGACCGGCTGCACCGGTACGCGTGGTGTCAGCAACGGCGCCGGCCCCTGCTGACGTCAGCGTCCACACCGCGCGATTCGCGACTGAGCATGCGTGCGACGCCGCGTGTGTCGAGCGCGGCCGTTCCGTGCAGCGCCACCGCGCGCGGCGAGTCGAGCTGCAACGTATGACCGAGCCCGACCGCGCCGTGTGGTTGAACTACGCCGCACTGGGGGAGGAGACGGTCGTACCGGTCGGCCAGCGACAAGTGCACGTCGTCAACCACGTCGCCCAAGTCGAGTTCTCCAGCGTCGCCATGTCGCCCGAGCGGCGCCAAGCCTTCAAGGATGGATACCGGCGCGACGCCAGTTTCACGACCGACGCAACGAAGTACGAACGGGCCAACGGCTTCATGTACCTACGCACCAGCGACCAGGTGTGGCGCCTGTGTGTTCCGGACGACGAAGTGCTGCGCACCGCGCTCATCGCCGACTGCCACGACGGCCCACTCGCGGCGCACCCAGGCGTACGCCGCACGCAGCTGCTGGTCAAGCAATGGTACTACTGGCCGTCGATGGCCGCCGACATCGAGCTGTATGTCGCCACGTGCGAGACGTGCGCGCGGTACAAGTCCAACACGCGCCGCGCTAACGGCTTGATGATGCCGATCGAGGTGCCAACGACGCCATGGCACACGGTGACGATCGACTGGATCGGCGGCCTTCCAGTGTCGAACGGCTTCGACTCGATCATGACGGTCGTCGACAAGTTGTCGAAGCGGTCCAAGTACGTCGCGACGCACACCACGACCGACGCGCCCAAGGCAGCGCGCGAATTCTTCGATCATGTGGTGCGCCACCACGGACTGCCCAAGCGCATCATCAGCGACCGCGACCCGCGCTTTACGAGCGAGTTCTGGACGGCGCTCATGGGCATCATGGGTGTCAAGCACAGCAAGACGACCAGCCACCGAGCCCAAGCCGACGGCCAGTCGGAGCGCCAGAACCGCACCGTCGAAGATTCGCTGCGATGCATGTGCTCGTACCTAGGAAGCGACTGGAGCACCCAGCTCGCTACGATCGAGTATGCCCACATGGGGCTCGTCCAAGGGTCAACGGGGCTCACACCCTTCGAGATTGACACCGGTCGGCAGCTGGCCAACCCGGTGCTGCCAGAAGACTTCCCAGGCAACGACTTCGCACGCCAGTTCGCGGAGAACCGGCAGCGCGTGATCGCCAAGGCCATCGAGAACAACAAGAAGGCGCAAGACCGGCAGAAGAAGTATTACGACAAGTCGCGCGCTGATGTGTCGTTCGCCGTGGGCGACTACACGTACCTTGCGACTCGAGACCTGCCGTTGCGCCACGCCAGCAACACGGCCGACGGGTCCGAACGACCCAAGTTGGTGCCGCGCTACGTCGGGCCGTTTAAGGTGGTCGGCAAGATCGGCGCCAACGCCTACAAGCTCGACCTGCCGCCGTCGATGCGGCGCATGCACCCAGTGTTCAACGTCGATCGACTCAAGGCGAGCCCGGGCAACCCCGAGCAGTTCCAGACGCGGCCGCTGCCCAAGGCAACGCCGGTGCTCTTCGATGAAAACACCGGCGAGCAGCTCCACATCGTCGAGAAGCTGCTGGCCGCCCGCCAAGTCAACCGCCAGCGGGAATACCTTGTCCAATGGCACGGCCTTCCGCGCCACGAAGCGTCGTGGGAGCGCGAACGCAGCATCAAGCACGTGGCCCACTGGCCGCGGCTCACGCAAGACCTTCGGGAGCGCCGAGCAAGCGAGCTTGATCAAGACCGCCAAGGACGGCCGCGCCGCCGGCAAGGGCCAGTACGCCAAGACGCGCCAGGCATCCGTCGGAGTACACGCGGGCGAGACGCAACAGTCGCCATGAACACGTTCGGGTTCCAAGCGGCACCGTCTGGCCTGCCGGACGCTCCGTCGCATTGGCCGACGCCTCGAGCCCGAGACGCGCGCGAGCATCGCCAAGAACAAGCTGCGCCGCGCACGACCGCGGCCTCCGCGGCGGCGGACGTCCGAGACGCTTACCACCAAGCACCGCTCGAGAATGGCCGCCATTCGGGGGAGAGTGTAACGACTGACCGCGGTAACTACCGTCCGAGCCGGCCAGCTGGCGCCAACATCGGGTCGCGTGCCCGGTGGTAAGCCATCGGGCACAGCCGCGCAAGATCGCTACAGTGTACTAGCCCCACGATTGGCTGCGAGCTCTGCAGCCAATCGCCGATAGACTAAGTGAGCTCGCGCTTCTCGCGAGCTCTTGTAATTCACTTTTGGATTTGCCTCACAATAGACTCTGCTCTCTAAGCCTTCAACGCGACCTTACACCTCGAGAGACGCCAGCGACTGAGGCGGCGTCAGCGACTGGAGGTCGCGGTGCAGGACGATCGGCAACGTGATCTTGGTGCGACCTAGAAAACGGGGCGCCTCGGGAGCGGGGAGCGGACATTTCAATAGCGTAGAAAATAGGAGTAATGGCGAGGTCGACTGCCTTTGGTGTCATCGTCGCAATTCACGCGTCCTGCGCCGAGTGGCGGCTTCTCTACAACAACCAGCGCGCGCGTCCTCCTTGAAGCCAGTGGTCTGCGATGCTACGGGACGCAGCAACGAGCCCAGCGACGCGCCTCGACTCGGACGCGCACCGCGATGTCGAGTCCCAACTGCGCAAGATTGCGAAGCTCTTGGATGGTGTTGATGAACGAGTCTGCTTGGTATTTATCCTAATGGAAGATCATGAACTATTTAGTTTGAGGTTGCGGTGTAGTGGTCGCTGGAATGGACCAAGGGAATAGCCCGGGTCGAGATCCATTGCCAGCTGTAGCAGCCAGAATTGGGGTACCATGGGCGGCGGGCGGCCTTACTGCCGTCGTCGGGACGTCAAAGTCGACCGGCACGTTGATATGATCATGCAGATCGCAAAAAGTCAGAAGCAGCCCACGACGAGCGTCCAGGGCGCCGATGCTACGCCGTCGTCGTTCGACATGGCGGCTTGAAGGCCGGATCGTTGCGCCATCCTAGCAAAATGCAACACTGCGTTTCACCATCGATCGCCACGTTATTCAACTTTATTTTACAGCAAGAGTTGCTCTTCTGCGCGGCAGATCATCCATAACTTTCCTCGGACTGTTGACTGCAATGGTTGATCAGACTACTAGAATCTCGCATTCCATCATGGTCGACATCGTCCAATGTGTCGTCACGCAGCCACACACCTCGGTCGCCGCATCGAGAAGAGGACGAGCGCTTTCAGTCGACTTTCGTAGACTTGCGTGGCCTCTTGCTAAAGCACATGCAACGACGACCTCGCTAGCAACCGATTCGACGCGAGTTTCTACCAGCCCGACACGATGATGCTGGACGGTCCACTCCAGCAGAATGAAATCAGAACGGCGCCAACGACTGCGGCTCAACTGTTTGAGGGTCCCGGTTGTCCATCGTCGAGCTGGTAAAAAATCACCGACAACCTGCTCCGTCGATGGCGCTAGAACCTCGTCAAGTCGGAGGAGTGCACCCTTGCCTCGGTCCAGCGCATGATCTATTCTTTATGCAGGTGAAGAGCTTGTACCTCTGGAACAGGATGCATCAACCGATCTTATCGAATATCGGAGGTAGTCACGTGGCGCGTCGACAAGCAAGCATGAAATCACTCGATTCTGTGCGGAGAACACGTAGCATTTGGTGTGGCAAAGCAATGGTATGCAGCGTTCCTATTCATTCTGGCACCGGCGCACGAATAGGAAACCATGCATGACGTTCCAGACGTTAACAACACGACTAGACAAGGTGGCCCACGGCCAAGGGAATCAAAACAATAATCCCTAGCCCACGGCAGACAGCATGTGTTTGCCCAAAAGCACGCAAGGATGGTCTTCCATTTACGCATTTACACCGTTCGACTTGCGTGTCGCATTGCATAGCCTACAGAAATGGTCGCGTCGACGACGCTGGCAGACGCGGAGGCCCCGGGTACAGGGGGGTGAGCCGGTTGCGTGCGGGAAGTTGGGGCGGCGCAGGGTACTCGCACCCGGTCTCGGCCGGTCGTGGCGCCAAAGAGCTCGCAGCAACGATGTGGTCACCGCCCACGGCTTGCTTCATCGCGAGAAAGTTTGGTGGTGCGGGGTAGTCGTCGGCCGCCAGTGGTGCGTCGTCATCGGAGGCTCTTCCCATGGCCTGAACGACTGGCGGTGCCGGGGACTCCAGAGAATCTGGACGACGGCGGACGTCGACGGAAACGTCCTGCGCCGGGATCGCATCGGTGGCGTCGTCGTCGTTGACGTCGTGGTCGATACCCATGTCGTCATCAGTGTCCTCATCGGTGCTGCAGAGATCGATAATGTCGTGGTTGTCGGCGTCACTTTGGTTGTCGTTGTCCGAGTCGAGAAGAACAATCATGTCACTGCGGTCGTCGTCGTCACGATCGGAGCCGCCTTCCACATCGTCGGAAATGCTAGGCAAGGCACCCCGAGCCGATGCAGTCGCGTGGACGTCTTGAACGGACGCCACTGGCGCTGCGTCGGCAATGGACGCCGGCGGCTCTGGGGCGAGCAACAGTGCATCGTCGGCAGCGACGGCCACTGGCAAATCAGCCCACCCAAAGTCAATGGCATTGAGCTGCGCCACGATCGTTGTCGTAATATTGGCTGCTGTGAGGCGCCGCAACCCAAACACAACGTCACCGAGTCGTAGGCAATGGGTTGACGCTGGCCAGGCCACGCTGACATCGACAGAGAACGTTTGAGGCACGTCCAAATGACCGTGGAACGCCTTGAACATTGCGAGCGCCTGGAACGTGATCGCCCACCGAGCTTGGCGGTCGAATTGCCGGGCGTCGAGGGCCGGCTGCAGATGCTCAAACGCTTGTCCGACCTCGAGCTCGAGCAAAAGTGCGGCCACCGACATGGATCGTAGTGCGACCGGACATGCCGGCGATATGGCGCCAAGGAGAGTCGACTCGCTCGGGCGTGGCGTCGCGTGCAGCCACAGATCCAGCGCAACGAGGTGGTCGCAGCGTTCGTTTGCGTCGCTGTCAACCTCGGGCGCGGAGATCGCTCGAGCTGCCGGCTGCTCGTGAGCGACGCTTGGCAGGGGCACGGCGACTGGCGACGGTGGCACAACCACTGGCGGTGTGTTGGTAGCGTCTGGCGGCTCCCATGCCTGCATGCGGACAGGAGGTATCATCGTAAGCGTTGCGAACGTCGCTGCCGTGGCCGGTGGCAGTAGACGCAGCCGCTTTGCCGTGTGCATGCGCTCGACGAAGCGTCCGAGCTGCAGGCCGACAAGGTCGTCTGGCCAAGTAGATGGTGCTACAAACGTCATTGGGACCGCCCGCATTGCACCGTAGAGGCTTGAAAAGTGCTCAAGACCGCGCAAGACATTGGCCCACGTCGCGTCGACGTTGAAAACAAAGCCGACGCCTTCGAGGTCGCAGCGCTGTGCAACCTTGAGCGCCTGAGCCTTCAAGCCGACCGACCACGCGAGGTCGCCGAGGGCCAAGCCGCGCCAGGCGTTCATCCAGAAGCCGCCTGACTGAGGCACGACAAAGTCGATGTGCACGGCGCAAGTGCCAAACTCGGTGCGGTACATGTCCAGCAGCTTGAGAAATGTAACAAAGTCGGGCAGATCGGCGAAAAAGCCGGCCTCACGGAGCCGTTGGGCGTCGGCCTCGGGCAGCTCGTAGACATGGGCGCGTAGTGACGCGAGCGCGAGGTCCAAGGCGACGTAGTGCATCGGAAGAGGCCACACGTCCGCGTCGGGCGGCACGACAAACCCGTCGGGCACATTGGCGTGGCCGTTCAGACGCTGAAAGACAACGAGGGCTTCAATCTGGTCTGACCACGCGACGAGTTGAGCCAATGGAGCGCGCTTGCCCGGAAGATGCACGACGCAAAACGTCGTCTTGCTTCGCAGACGCCAAAGAAACCCAAGCGCGTCGAGGTCGCTCGTTCGTTGCACTCGCTCGGGCGTGTGAACGCGGCATTCAAAGCGCAGATTGTTGACGACGCGGCCAAGCGGGAGGTGGTGCAGGTGACGTGGGTTCGACGCCGGCACGACGTACGTCGTCGGCACCGCGAGGTCGCCGTGCTCTTCCCGGTACAAGCACAGCGCCTCGAACCGATGCGCCCAGCTCCACCGGCGGTAGTGGACCACAGGCTTCCAGTCAAAACCCAGCGCATCCAGTGTCGCCTTGTTCACTGGATCGACCGTGGGCTGCGTGCGCAGAGAGGCCACGCGCCGTCCGAGCTGGAGACCATGGGTGGAGGCTGGCCATGCTGCCGTCGTCGGGACGACAAAGTCGACCGGTACGTCGAGATGATCATGCAGCCCACGAAAGGTCTGAAGCGCTTGCACAGCGGCTGGCCAGAGCGCCGACGCTGCTTCGTCGTTGGACGCAGTCGCTTGACCGTCGCCCGGTCCCGCCATCCAAGCCAGCTGCAAAATGTGCTGCAAGTAAAAAGAGAGCTGCTTCCAACGGCCCTTTGCGTGGTTGGTCGAATTAGGGCAAGAGACCGTTGGCGCCTCGTCCGGCGACGCAAGGCAATCGCCGCCACCTCGCACCACCACCACGTGAAAGCACCGTTTCTATCAACTTAAAACACGCGACATGTCGCATTTCGTGCTGCATTCAAGATCGCAACGCCGTCTGCGATCGCAAGTAGTTGAGGGCGCGGTCGAGGCCGTGGGCAGCGATCGTCGGCGCCGTCGTTGCAAAGCAGATGCGGTAGTAGCCCGGCGCCGGTGCATGCTGCGCTTCGCCCGGCGTCATGATGATCTTGGCGTTCGTAAACAGCGTCTGGGTCAGCGCCTGCTCGGCCGCAAACGTTGGCGCATCCAGAAACTCGCGGAGGTCGATCCAAACAAACATCCCGGCGGCCGCGGGCACATATGGCACGCGATGCGCCTCCAGAACAGCGGCGATGGCGGCGTACGAGGACCGGAGGAGCGCTTTGTTCTCGGCGAGGTACGCGCTGCACCACGGCAGGTCGGCGAGCATCGTCGCGAGGCTGTCGAGGAGGACGTTCGGGACGCCGGAAAAGTACAAGACGTTCGAGAGCGCTTGACGAACGTCGTCGTTGCTGCTGTGGAGGACGCCGACGCGCAAACCGGACGTCGCCCAGTCCTTGGAGAAGCCCCAGATGACGTGCACGTGCGACGGCAGGTGCACGTGCCCCGTGGCCGCATCGACCGTCCCCACCGACACGATCGCCGACTCGAAAGCGTCGGCGCTGTTTTCGGGCGTGTGCACCGAGTTGGCGTAGATCTCGTCGACAATCAGGTGCAGTTGCTTCGAGGCGCACCAGTCGGCCAACGCCCGGATCGTGTCGGCGCTGCGGATGCGTCCGAGCGGGTTGTCGGGATTCAGGACGACGACCGACTTGGGCGAGGTGCCTGCCGCGACCGCGCGGTCGTATGCAGCGTCAAAGGCGGAAAGCGAGAGATCGTACGAGCGCGTCATGGGAACGTCGAGGACCTTGGTGCCCGCGACAACCGAAAAGTCGTTGTAGAGTGCACCGTACGTGGGTGTTGGAAGAAGGAGGCCGTCGCCGTCGTCGTGGAGAAGCGAGCTCAAGTGGGCGAGGAGCGACCCGGCGCCGCTCGAGACACAGAGATGGCTTGGGTCGATGCCATTGTTCGACGAAGGCGATGGCAAGAGCGTCGCGTTGATGAAGCGCGCGTACGCGTCCTTGAAGCCTACAACGTGGCGGTCGCTCTTACGCCGTAGTACGACGGACAGCGATCCTACCGGCGCGGCCCGTAAAGTCGTCGTAGCCCAAGGCCGACTTGTCGACGCCGGCGAGACTGGCGTGGAGCTTGCCGAGAAACTAGACGTTGCCGTGAGCGAGGTGCGCGGGGAAGATTGGCGTGTAGTACCTTGGGCGCGTTGAGGATGCGGTTCTCGGCGACCGAGACCGCCACGTAGCCGTCGAGGTTGGCCTCGGTCGCATGGTCCTTCATGGCCTCCATGGTCATGGCCCAGTACGAGAGCGCGGGCTGCAGCGCGCGCTGGCCACGCGTCGAGAGGCTCGCCATTGTGGTCAAGTGGGTACGTGATCGAATCCAGAATGATACCAACTCCGAATTCGGCTCGATAAAAATCCCTCAAAGTGCGAGTTCACCGGTGGCAAATGCTCCATTATCTCCAACCGCTGGGCGCTCGCCCGCTGACCCTCGGGCAAGGGTATACCCTTGCCTCGAGGTAGCCCCTCACAGGTCATTCCAGTAGGCGTGAGAGCTAGGCGCGAGCGGCTCTACCACCTACTACCTACTGCTGGCGAGCAACGTGAGGTTGATTACGGGGACACGGTTGCCGCAGTCGCTGCTTCGTACAGAGTGCACAGCTCTTCTTACGGCAACTAGCCTAGGAGGAGGACCTTCTTAGTACGAAGCCTCTACACTGCGCATGGGCGCACCAAGGCGAAGCTTCGTCCGTGGCCGGCCGTGAACCCACATTTGCCGCTCCCCGGTGGTTTGGCCAATACGACGACCTAACTTCAACATGCGGAAACGCTCTCAGAAAGATAGTAGCATCACTGCACTAGAGGAATATCTCCATTGCACCTAATAGAGATGCTAGGGAATTTCCAATCGCACTTACCAGAGTCGGCTGGCATGGAAAAGGCCGAGCTGTACGAGGTGCTGAACCGACAGCTCGTGGAGCTCCATGCGTCGCTCGACCAGATGCAGAAGAACCTCCAGCGCACGACCGCCGTGAGCGCGCAGACGCACAGCATGAGCCACGCCTTCCTCGGCATGTACGACGTCGTCTCTGCCACCTCATCTCATGCACGATGGCGTAGCGTCCAGCCCAGCAATCCGCTGAGTGAGATCGGCGCCGAGAAGAAGCTCCGGACCAAGGCCGTCGCCTTCGAGTAAGCTGCTAAGAACACAGCCATGGAGCACCTCGGCGCTCGTCAAGGCGAAATGCGAGTCGACGCGGCGACCACGCCACCGAGACTGCAACCAAGGCAATGTGGATACCAGCCCATGCAATGCAACAGCGTTTTGGTTCAGCATGCTTTGCAGCGCTATTGCGGATGGGTGTACGGGCTTGGTTCCAAGTCCTCGACACACGACCCGAACATCGAGCCACAGCGATGCGTAGCAGCGACTCGGTTGATCCGATGCGAGCGACAACCTTTGTACTCCAACATACTAGTACACGAGAAGCAAGTCGTTGTTGTCGCATGGAGTGATCCGAAGCGGTCGCCACTAGCTTGCGAGAGAGCCACTTGGACTCACTTGGCGATGATGCGGTCGACTGCATGCACTTGACGACTGCTGTCGGCTGAAGCATCCACTCGCTCAATCGAGTCGTTCAGCGAAAGCAAGACGGTTGCGGCCCATGGCTTCAACCGCGCTCTGCTACTGTATCGCAGATGCCCTTCCTATCTCGATACGTACAGGACTCTGGAGGCGGCGTGTCGTTCGGCAGTAGTGCAGTAGAAACGGCGAATCCGTGCGTCGTTGGGCTTAGAGACGACTGGTTTTCTGCTTCCTGAGGACGAGGCGCCAACGGTCGCACGATCAACCAACGGACCAACCACGCAAGAGCCCGTTGCCGCTCTTGCCGCCCTTTCTCTTTGAACATAAAAAAACGTGGCGATCGGCAAGCACATTTCCCAGTCTGCTACGATGGCGCAACGAAGTGGCCTTGAAGCGACGCCGTCGAACGACGGTAGGGGGGCAGCGCTCTGGGCAGCCGCTGTGCAAGCGCTTCAGACCTTCCGTGGGCTGCATGGGCATCTTGATGTGCCGGTCGACTTTGACGTTCCGACGACGGCAGCATGGCCAGCCGCCGTCCATGGCCTCCAGCTCGGGCGGCTTGTGGCCTTTCTGCGCACACAGACCACGGTCGATGCGGCGCACAAGGCGACACTGGACGCGCTGGGTTTTGACTGGAAGCCTGTGGTCCATTACCGCCGGTGGAGCTGGGACCATCGGTTCGAGGCGCTCTGCTTGTACCGGGAAAAGCACGGCGACCTCGCGGTGCCCGCAAAGTACGTCGTGCCGGCGTCGTACCCACGTCACCTGCAACGCTTCCCGCTTGGCCACATCGTCAACCATCTGCGCTCTGTAAGCTGCGTCCACACGCCCGAGCGAGTGCAACGAACGAGCGACCTCGACGCGCTTGGGTTTCTTTGGCGTCTGCGATGCAATACGACATTTTGTGTCGTGCATCGTGCGGGAAATCTCCCGCCCATGTCACAACTCGTCGAGTGGTCCGACCAGATTGAAGCGCTTCTTCTTTTCGGCGTCTGCACGGCCATACCAATGTGCCTGACGGGTTTGTCGTACCGCCCGACGCGGACGTGTGGCCTCTTCCGATGCACCGTGTCGCCCTCGATCTCGCGCTCGCGTCGCTGCGCGCGCATGTCTACGAACTGCCGAGCACTGATGCCAAGCAGCTCCGCGACGCCGGTTTCTTTGACGATCTGCCCGACTTTGGCACATTTGTCAAGCTGCTGGACATGTACCGCACCGAGTTTGGCACTTGCGCCGTGCACATCGACTTTGTCGTGCCTCGGATGGGCGGTCTCTGGATGAACGCCTGGCGCGGCTTGGCCCTCGGCGACCTCGCGTGGTCGGTCGGCTTGAAGATTCGGGCGCTCACGGCTGTGCAGCGCTGCGACCTCGAAGGCGCTGGCTTTGTCTTCAACGTCGACGCGACGTGGGCGACTGTCTTGCGTGGGCTTGAGCACTTTGCAAGCCTCTATGGTGCAATGCGGGCGGTGCCTACGACGTTTGTGGCGCCATCTACTTGGCCAGACGACCTTGTCGGCCTGCAGCTCGGACGCTATGTCGAGCGCATGCACACGGCAAAGCGACTGCGTCTGCTGCCACCGGCCACGGCAGCAACCTTCGCAGCGCTCACGATGATCCCTCCCGCCCACCAGCTGGCATGGGAGCCTCCAGACGCTGCAAACACACCATCAGTGGTTCGGCCACCGTCGCCAGTCGCTGTACCTCTGCCAAGCGTCGCTCACGAACAACCGGTGGTACAGGCGGCTCCCGCGCCCGAGGTTGACAGCGACGCGGACCAACGCTGCGACCACCTCGTTGCGCTGGATCTGTGGCTCCACGCGACGCCACGCCCGAGCGAATCGACTCTCCTCGGCGCCATATCGCCGGCGTGTCCGGTCGCACTACGATCGATGTCGGTGGCCGCACTTTTGCTCGAGCTCGAGGTCGGACAAGCGTTTGAGCATCTGCAGCCGGCCCTCGACGCCCGGCAATTCGACCGCCAAGCTCGGTGGGCGATCACGTTCCAGGCGCTCGCAATGTTCAAGGCGTTCCACGGTCATTTGGACGTGCCTCAAACGTTCTCTGTCGATGTCAGCGTGGCCTGGCCAGCGTCAACCCATTGCCTACGACTCGGTGACGTTGTGTTTGGGCTGCGGCGCCTCACAGCAGCCAAAATGACGACGACGATCGTGGCGCAGCTCAATGCCATTGACTTTGGGTGGGCTGCTTTGGCCGTGGCCGTCGCTGCCGACAATGCACTCTTGCTCGCCCCAGCGCCACCGGCGTCCATTGCCGACGCAGCGCCAGTGGCGTCCGTTCAAGACGTCCACGCGACTGCATCGGCTCGGGGTGCCTTGCCTAGCATTTCCGACGATGTGGAAGGCGGCTCCGATCGTGACGACGACGACCGCAGCACCAAGACGGCCATCAAACGCAACAAACCGATCGAAAACAAGAGCCACGACATCATCGATGTCTGTAGCACCGATGACGACGACGACAACCACGGAGACGACGACAACCACGGAGACGACGACACGCGTATCAACGACGTCGTCAAAGCCGAAGACGCGCCGGCGCAGGCGATCCGCACCGGCGTCTGCCGCCGCCCAAACAACGCGGAGACGACGGCGCCCGTTCGACACCAACTTGCGGATGGGTGGGCGGTCTCGCCTCGTGGCTACCCCGTCGTCATGCAACACCTCGACGAAGGGTTTCCGTGGCGCGTCTGTCTTGACGAACTCCGGCGGTACTTTATCAAGCACAAGCACTCGAACGTCCCGTCCAAGTACGTATCGGAAACGAACGAAGTGCCGCTGGGATGGCTCGTGCACCAGTTGCGGCTACGTCGACATGTCTTGACAGAGTCCCAACAGCTCGAACTCGAGGTACTGCAGTTCAAGTGGTAGCCATTTTGAGTAAGGGATCCGTTTGAATGTATTCGGTATCTTGCGCTAGATCTGTCGGAGCGTCGGCAAGCGTCCGTGCAGAATGAGAAGCATGCCTCAGCTGCGCGCACGGGTATCTCAATCGTCTGAACGACAAACACACGAAGAAACACACAGTGCCTTGTCCCGACACAATCAATCGTATGGGCTCTAGCTGCAGACGACCCATTACGTTACATGATGGGCAACTAACCATACTCGCAGCGAGGTCAGAATCCGTCCTTAGAGTTGAAAGTCCAATCATAACTCGACTACCTGCTGTAAACTAGCAGCAGTTCCGTTGAAACAACCTCGAGAACATAAGAGAACACGTCCGTCCTTGGCAATGGTGCGACGATTTTTGACGTTTTTCTGTGTTGTCAATTGCATCATCTTCAAAGGTGTGGCTGCGCACTGGACGCACCGTAGCTTCTTCTCTTATGATGATGTTTAACAACTGTGAACAAGCAAAGCAAACCTTGCTATGCAACTCTCGAGGCAACTGGAGGGCTACCGGTACAGTACTTTGGTTGTGTTCACTAGCGGTATCCATCGTCCCAGTACTTGATCTCGCCGTTGCTGACCAACGAGTGGCGGAGAGAGCGATGACGCGTATATGCCGGCTCGCGGTTTGAGTTGCAGGAACCAATCACAAGTCGTGATCACAGTCTTGGCTGAGCGACAGAAATCAAGCAGTCAGTGTGTGGCTCTCACGCTTGAAGGGACCCACTGGATTCACAACATCTGGTTGCACTTGCCACTGGATTCTTACAGGCACGAGTAGTTTGACTGACGCCCAGTATACCGGCTATGTACGTCTGTTCCAGCTTCAAGTCGCCCCGTCTCCTCGCACCCCTGCCGACGAGCCCTCAGTCAGCTCCCTCAGCCTTCGACAGCGAGGCCGATGGCCTTAGGACACACTTTTCATTTCGTTAGCATGCGCCGAGGGCTACTACTAGTACTGTTTGGGGCGTCAGTGTCGGCTCGCGACGACACGTGCGCGGTCGCGCCGGCCACGCGCCTCGACTGCTACCCGACGACGAAGCACTTTCCCAACGCGACCGAGGAGGCCTGCCGTGCCCAGGGCTGCTGCTGGGACGCGGCGCAGTCGATCCCGTGTGCGTTTGGGCGGGTTCCGGAGCCGACGCCGGCGGCGTGCAGCGCCGTCGTTCCGTCGTCGCGCATGGCTTGCCGCAACCCGCGCTACTTTTTGTCGCCCAACTCGGCAACCGAGTGCGCTCATATGGGCTGCTGCTTTGACACGACGTCGGGCGAGTGCTTCCAGCCGCGCACGACGGGCTACGAACTCGACACGGCGTCGTGGCACGAGACCGCCACGGGCTTCTCAGGCACACTGCGTCAGCCGGCAGGCGCGCGCGGGCCGTTTGGCAACGACATTCGCACGCTTGCGCTGGAGGTGGACACGCAAGACGACTCTCGCGTCCGCGTCCGCATCACGGACCCGACGTTTCCGCGCTTTGAAGTGCCCCTCAACATCTCGGCAACACCGACGGCTGCCATCGGCAACCGCGCCTACGACGTCCGCGTGACGTCGGCGCCGTTCGGGATTGCCGTCGTTCGACGCGCAACGGGCGAGACGCTTTTCAACTCGACACCGACACCGACGGGAAATGGCCTCATCTTTGAGAACCAGTTTCTTGAGCTCTCGACGTCGACGCCGACGCAAGCGACATTCTTTGGCCTCGGCGAGCACGTCGGAACGTTCTTGGCACCGGCGGACGGCGACCACTTTACGATCTGGGCGCGCGACCAAGTAGCCAACAAGTACCACGCCCACACGCGCAACGGCAGCGACAACGTCTACGGCGTGCATCCCTTCTACGTCCGGCGCGAAGCCACTGGCGCCGCCCACGGTGTCTTTCTCTTGAACGCCAACGCAATCGAAGTCGTTGCGCAGCCGCAGTCGCTCACGTTCCGGACAGTCGGCGGCATCCTGGATTTCTTTGTGTTTGCGGGACCGACGCCGGCGGCCGCGGTCGCGCAGTACACGGGCCTCGTCGGCCGCCCGGCGCTGCCGCCGTACTGGGCGCTCGGGTACCACCTCTGCCGGTGGCAGAACCTCAAGAACCCGCACCCAGACCACCGCCTCTCGGACGTTGTGAGTACGCTCCAGCGCATGCGCGACTTTGGCGTGCCGCACGACGGGCAGTGGACCGACATTGACGCGATGGACCGCAAGATGGACTTTACGTGGAGCGACGACGCCTTCCCGATCGCGGACGTCGTCGCGTTCATTGACGACCTCCACGCCCACGACCAACACTATATCCCGATTGTGGACGCGGGCATCGCTGTGGCGTCGCCGGCGTACGCCGATGGCGTCGCGTCGCAAGTCTTTATGCGAGACCCCGGCAACGGTAGCTGGGAGCAGGACAAGGCGTGGCCGGGCATGGTGGCCTTCACCGACTTTTACCACCCGAACGCGTCGGCGTTCTGGGAAGCCCAGCTCCGGTCCTACTATGCGACGGCCCAATACGACGGCATCTGGCTCGACATGAACGAGCCGAGCAGTTTTTGCACCGAGGGCGGGCGCGGCAGCCAGTCGTGCTTTCCGAATGACACGTACGTCGCGCCGGCCTTTGTCAAGTCGGCCGACGTCATGGGTCCGTTCGACCCGTACCGGCAGCCGTACGTGCCGGGGCAAAAGGTCGCAGCGACCGGCAACCTCGCGTTCAAGACCGCAGCCCTCGGCGCCCACCACGTCAACTCGATCCACTACAACCTCCATTCGCTCTACGGGCACGCCAACGTGATGGCGACGCGCCAAGCCGTCGACCATATTCGGGGCAAGCGGACGCTCATTCTGACGCGCTCGACGTACGCTGGCGACGGACAGTACGCGGCGCACTGGCTAGGCGACAACGCGGCGACGTGGACCGACATGCGCCAGAGCATCGCCGGCGTCTTGGCGGCCAATGTCTTTGGGATGCCGATGGTCGGGCCGGACGTCTGCGGCTTCCGCGCCAACACGACGCGCGAGCTCTGTATTCGGTGGCACCAAGCCGCCGTGCTCTTCCCGTTCATGCGCAACCACAACGAAGCCGAGCGCGACCAGGCGCCCGTCGACTTTGACGTTGACGCGATCGACATGATCAAGCAGACGCTTCTGAAGCGGTACGCGCTGCTGCCGGCGCTCTACACGGCGCTGTACCACGCCGCCGTCGACGGCGCGACGGTCGTCCGGTCGTTGTACTTTGAATTCCCCGACGACGCGGCGACGGTGCAAATCGAGTCGCAGTACCTCCTCGGGTCGTCGCTCCTCGTGGCGCCCGTGCTGACGCCGACGGCTACGATGGTCGACGTCTACTTTCCAAAGGCGCTTTGGTTTGACCTCTGGAGCGGCGAGCGTGTGCAGACGACCGGTGGCCGCCGTGTCACAGTCGACGCACCATTGGAGACCGTGCCCATGTACCTCCGTGGCGGTGCCATTGTGCCGCTGCAGGCACCGTCGACGACGACGACCGCAAGCCGCAAGAACCCTTTCAGCTTGAAGATCGCGCTCTCCGCGACCGGGGATGCCGTTGGCGACTTGTACATGGACAGCGGCGACTCGATCGACCCGCTTCGCACGGCAGCGTTCACGCGTCTTTCCTTTGGCGCCACCCAAGAGGCGAGCGGTGTCCTCAAGATCACATCGACGATCACAGCGAGCGGCTACACGGGGCCCGAAACCAAGGTCCACCTCGAGACCATCCAAGTGTACGGCGCCAAGGACGCTATGACGTGGCAGGTCGACGGCGCCGATGCCACGTGGAACGCTACGACTGGCGTCCTCACCCTCTCGGGCTTGGCGCTTCCCATCGCCGAGCCCTTTACGCTGACGGTCCGTCCCAGTCACGAAGCGCCTAACGGCAGTGCATCGTCGGTCGGTGCGTCGTGGATTGTGTGGGTCGTCGTTGCCGGCATCGTTGCCACGGCGCTCATCGTTGTGCACCGCTGCTACCAGCGCCGTCATGGCTACCGCCGTGTCGCCTAGTGAGTTGGCATGGAATCAGGATATCGTAAATCGAGCGTACACTGTAGCATCCTAGAGTGTTTCGTTTCTTTTGGTGGACGAGTGAGATCTGCATCTGAACAGGTCGTGCATTGCCAGGCGCGAGCTTGACTCGCTTGCACAAGTAGAGTCTTACATGCTTCGGTGGCTTCATCATCGACACTGGCATAGTTGTCATGTAGTAGTTGGACACCAAGTCACAGAACGAGGGTTGAGAGGCCGTAGCGTTTGCTACAGATTAGGCCACACGTCGTGAATCCATCGTTTAGTTCTCGACAGCACACGCCTTGTATTCGAACCGACTCGCTGTTTTCCAGCTCTTGAAGCTAAATGGCTCTAAAAATAAGTGCTCTCGACGGACGCTCTGAGCGATCCCTCAGCCGCATCGCGCACGTCGATCGGTCGACGCATCCGGCTGTCGATTTTGGTTTCGGCATACACCGAGAACAAGGTCACGCCAATTATCGGCATATGCCGATACAAAGCGCATGCTGGATTTGCCGTTAAGAGTGTTTTTGGTGTGGCAAAGATACGAATAATACCTGCGTTTGTATTGATTCGCTCCAGTACCGCGTATCTGAACTGCACTTAACGGCCATTGGACCACATCGGCCCAAAACGTTTGCCCAATCAAACGCAAGTCGACTTGACGATTGCAGCGCGATGGGCGCCGACGGTACAAATGTACGCTCATCGTCCGCTTCGACCCGCTTCCTGCGCTTCTGCGTAGCCCAAGGACAGTGCGTACGGCGCCGCTATGGTAGCCTCCATGGACGCCACGTAGAACCTCGCGCACGCTCGGCTGCACCGGTAGTCCGAGCCGGTGGTGCTTTTTTATCACGATGAAATTAAATTAATAAAAATATGACGAGCATAGGTGGCCCTCATGGGTGACATTGCCGCAGTTTGTTCGCGGCTGAGCTTGGCGGCTGGCAATGGCAGAAGCGAACGACCTTCAAGGCGCCGGGTCGGACGGCAGCGAAGCGTCGGCGCTCTGGGCAGCCGCTGTGCAAGCGCTTCAGACCTTCCGTGGGCTGCATGGGCATATCGATGTGCCGGTCGACTTTGACGTCCCGACGACGGCAGCATGGCCCGACGCTGTCCATGGCCTCCAGCTCGGGCGGCTTCTGGCCTTTCTTCGCACACAGACCATGGTCGATCCAGTGTACAAGGTGATACTGGATGCGCTGGGTTTTGACTGGAAGCCCGTGTGCGTGGTGCAACGTCGTCGGTGGAGCTGGGACCATCAGTTCGAGGCGCTGTGCTTGTACCGGGAAAAGCACGGCAACCTCGCGGTGCCGACGACGTACGTCGTGCCGGCGTCGTACCCACGTCACTTGCACCACCTCCCGCTTGGCCGCGTCGTCAACATTCTGCGCTGTCAAAGCCGCGTTCACACGCCCGAGCGAGTGCAACAAACGAGCGACCTCGACGCGCTTGGGTTTCGCTGGCGTCTGCGAAGCAAGACGACGTTTTGCGTCGTGCATCGTCCGGGCAAGCGCACGCCCATGTCCCAGCTCGTCGCGTGGCCCGACCAGACTGAAGCCCTCGTTGTCTTTCGGCGTCTGCACGGCCACACGAATGTGCCCGACGGGTTTCTCGTGCCAGCGATGACGCCATGGCCTCTTCCGATGCACCGCGTTGCCCTCGATCTCGCGCTCGCGTCGCTGCGCGCGCATGTCTACGAACTGCCGAGCACTGATGCCAAGCGGCTCCGCGACGCCGGTTTCTTCGCCGATCTGCCCGACTTTGGCACATTTGTCAAGCTGCTGGACATGTACCGCACCGAGTTTGGCACTTGCGCCGTGCGCATCGACTTTGTCGTGCCTCGGATGGGCGGTCTCTGGATGAACGCCTGGCGCGGCTTGGCCCTCGGCGACCTCGCGTGGTCGGTCGGCTTGAAGATTCGGGCGCTCAAGGCTGCGCAGCGCGTCGACCTCGCAGGCGTCGGCTTTGTTTTCAACGTCGACGCGACGGGGGCGACTGTCTTGCGTGGTCTTGAGCACTTCGCAATCCTCAACGGTGCAATTGCGGTGCCAACGACGTTTGTGGCGCCATCTACTTGGCCAGACGACCTTGCCGGACTGCGCCTTGGACGCTATGTCGAGCGTATGCACACGGCAAAGCGGCTGCGTCTGCTGCCACCGGCCACAACAGCAACCTTGGCAGCGCTCACGATGATCCCTCCCGCCCACCAGCTGGCGTGGGAGCCTCCGCGCGATGCGATCGAGAGAGATCAGGCTCTGCAGCAGCTTGGAGACGTCGTCCGGGACGTCCATACCGTCGTACCAGACGACTTTGTCGTGCCTACGAGTGGCTCTGCGTGGCCACTTGGCAGCCACGGCGTCCCGCTGGGCGTGCGTCTGCGCTGGTTTCGGCAGCAACACAATCTTTCTGTGCCCGTGTGCGACGAGATCCGCGCACTCCCTGTCGACACCCGCAGCGTCATCACCGACGGCGTACCACTCACTGTCGACACCCGCAGCGTCATCGCCGACGAGGTGCTACCCATTGCGCCAGCATTGACGCACCGCAGCTGGACTTTGCACGACCGAGTGCGCGCCCTCGGCTTCTATCGACATTTGCATGGCACGGCCCACGTGCCCCAAAAGTACCCAGATCAAACTGCTCCACTTTGGCCACCGGAGTTTCGAGGTCTCCAAGTCGCCACATTTGCACATAGCATTCGATATCACGACCGAAGACTCGACAAGACGCTCGAGGCGCAGCTAAAGCTCGTTGGCTTCTCGTGGGCGAACTCAGTGGCCATGTCGCGCTGCGTCAAGCGCACGACGCGTGGCACGCTTGGTGTCGGGACGGCCCCGATCGCTACGCAGGTCGCAGCGCTTCACGCGTATCAACGCCTGGTCGGTGACGTGCTTGCGATGCCCAATGACTTTGCCGTGCCACCGAACGACGCCAACTGGCCACCTGGCAGCAGCGGTATTGTGCTCTCGTTTGTGCCTCCGTCGCTGGCTTACCACTGGTTTGAGCTCGTGGAAGAAGACGAGGCAACCGTCCGAGCGTTGGGTCTCTTCACCGACGTGCCGCCCTTTGAAGCCTTTGTGCAGCTCATCTCTCGGTTCACATCCGATGGCAAGACGACCGTACCGCTGGACTTTGTTGTGCCGTCGGAGTGGTCGACGCAATGGCATGGAGCCCCGCTGGGCGAGCTCGCGTGGTCTCTCGGCGTGCGATTGGAGCATCTTGAGAAGCGGAAGTTGTGGCAGCTGGCGGCGATCGGGTTCGAGTTCAACACATCTGCGACGTGGGCCCACATTGTGGACGGACTGCGTACGTATCACGCGCGACGCGGCTCAACGGACGTACCAGAGCTCTTCATCGCGCCTCGCATTGCCACGTGGCCAGAGACCATGCACGGCATGCGCCTGGGCCATTGGGTGCAACATCTCCGCTCCGCAAGAGAGCTCTACTTGCTGCCGCCCGACACCATCGCTGCCGTTGATGCCATCGGAGCCGATGCTCCAATGCCAGAAGCCGTGCCAGTACTGGTGGGCGTGAGCACGCCGACGCCCGCTGTCTCCGAGGCCGCAACCCGCGACGCAAACGGAGCTGATGCCCCGCCGCCAGAGGCTGCAGCATTGTCGAGCGGCGAGAATACGGCGGCGCCGGCCATCCTTGCCACCGCAGCCACCACAACTGTTCAAGCAACCGCTGCCGCTGCTGATGCGCCGTTACCAGTCGTTGTGCCACCGTCGCCAGACGCTGTGCCTCTGCCAAGCGTCACTGAGGAGCAGCTAGTGGTACGAGCGGCTCCCGCGCCCGAGGTTGACAGCGACGCAAACGAGCGCTGCGACCACCTCGTTGCGCTGGATCTGTGGCTCCACGCGACGCCACGCCCGAGTGAATCGACTCTCCTCGGCGCCATATCGCCGGCATGCCCGGTCGCACTACGATCCATGTCGGTGGGCGCACTTTTGCTCGAGCTCGAGGTCGGACAAGCGTTTGAGCATCTGCAGCCGGCCCTCGACGCCCGGCAATTCGACCGCCAAGCTCGGTGGGCGATCACGTTCCAGGCGCTCGCAATGTTCAAGGCCTTCCACGGTCATTTGGACGTGCCTCAAACGTTCTCTGTCGATGTCAGCGTGGCCTGGCCCACGTCAATGCATGGCCTACGACTCGGTGACGTTGTGTTAGGGCTGCGGCGCCTCACAGCAGCCAAAATGACGACGACGATCGTGGCGCAGCTCAATGCCATTGACTTTGGGTGGGCTGCTTTGGCCGTGGCCGTCGCTGCCGACAATGCACTCTTGCTCGCCCCAGCGCCACCGGCGTCCATTGCCGACGCAGCGCCAGTGGCGTCCGTTCAAGACGTCCACGCGACTGCATCGGCTCGGGGTGCCTTGCCTAGCATTGCCGACGATGTGGAAGGCGGCTCCGATCGTGACGACGACGACCGCAGTGACACGACCGTTCGTCTCGACTCGGACAACGACAACCAAAGTGACGCCGACAACCACGACATTATCGATCTCTGCAGCACCGATGAGGACACTGATGACGACATGGGTATCGACCACGACGTCAACGACGACGACATGGGCATCGACGACGACATCAACGACGACGACGCCACCGATGCGATCCCGGCGCAGGACGTTTCCGTCGACGTCCGCCGTCGTCCAGATTCTCTGGAGTCCCCGGCACCGCCAGTCGTTCAGGCCATGGGAAGAGCCTCCGATGACGACGCACCACTGGCGGCCGACGACTACCCCGCGCCACCAAACTTTCTCGCGATGAAGCAAGCCGTGGGCGGTGACCACATCGTCGCTGCGAGCTCCTTGGTGCCACGACCGGCCGAGACCGGGTGCGAGTACCCTGCGCCGCCCCAACTTCCCGCACGCAACCGGCCCACCCCCCTGTACCCGGGGCCTCCGCGTCTGCCAGCGTCGTCGACGCGACCATTTCTGTAGGCTATGCAATGCGACACGCAAGTCGAAGGGTGTAAATGCGTAAATGGTGGTGTTGGCGTCGGTTCGCCGCTGGTTTGTGAACGGGTATCTAAGCGTGCACAGCGTTTTTGACTCGGTCAACGTGTAGCCATCTCGAAGGTCGTGTCACTGGAACGACTCGTGCGTCAGCTGCGGTAGGGCGTCGCTATCTCTGCAAACTCGACTCTGCTTGACGTTGGAGTTTTGAATGGTCACTAATAAGTACTGGATTATAGATATCAACTTGATAGTTTGGATGCATGGTGCTACATCAGGTGCATTCAATCTACTAGCAAGACATTAGTCAGTGTATACGCTCATGGGGCTCAACGTCCCCGGCCCAAGCTGAAGACGAGCCGCAAGCTGTGGGGCGCGGTGGTCCTGCGTGAGAGACCGAGTCGTGCACCGCAGAGCGACGAGGATCGGGTTGCCGCTGCCTCAATCAGTTCCTCGGCATATGCCGAATATAGGTCCACTCATATCGGCAAATGGCGACTAGGGTTTCCAGCAATTCCTACCGTTAAGAGTTTTTTTGTTTGTATACAATTTCGACTACACATAACATTTGCCGTAGATAGAACACTCCAGTGGATATCGAAAAGGCACTTAACGGTACCACGATCACCTCAACCCGAACGGTTCCACCAATCAAACGCGAGCCGCGACAAGAGAGGTTGGGAAGCATGGTGCGCAAGACGACGCCAGCCATGACCGCGTCCTTGGACGAGCTTGCAGCGCGATGGGCGCCGGCGGTACGCGAATCGCCTGCTTCTACTCGCCTCATGCGCCGCTGCGTAGGCCAAGGACAGCACGTACGACGCCGCCATGGTGGCCGGAATCTACGCCACGCACCTCGCGCAGGCCGACGCCGCCAGCGCGCGGGCCACGCTCGACACGACGGGGTACCTCGAGCGGTACCTCTGGCCGCACTTTAGCGAGAAGACTGCGACTGACAAGGCGCTGCTCTTGTCGATCGCGATCACGTCCAACGAGAAGGAAGGCCGGAACTGGGCGAGCGTGGACGGCGCAACGTTCGGGCTCTTTGTCGACGCGCTGCTTCGCCTCAAGATGGAAGCCGACGATCTCTCGCTTGTCGAACACACGTACATTCTCCGCTTCCTCATGTTTGGCATCCGGCAGCTCGAGACGAGCCATGTGGCGCGGGCGATGCTCAAGTACACGTCGCTGCCTGTCTGGGCGCACCTCTCGGAGGTCCAGCGCTCGCTTGCGTTTGCGGACCACCCGAAGCTCAAGCGCCATTGGCAGAACCGCGTCCAGGCCAAGGCGCCGAGCAGCCCGGCCGCCAAGAAGCGCAAGACGACCGTCCTCGACTTGGAAGCGGACTTTTACGCGTCGTTGATCGACGACTGCAAAGCGTGCTTGTGCTCCAACGACGAAGCTGCGGTCGAGTACCTCGTGCACAGCTTGAACCTCTTTGTGGACCTTTTGAGCCAGCTCCCGACGCGGCGCTTCCTCCGGACGCTGCTCCTCCACCGCCACTTGCTGCTCGCGTGCCGCCAGAGCCACTGGGTGACGCAGCACGAGCTGCTCGCCAAGCAAGCCGAGCTTCTCCACTTTTACGCGCATTTTCCCATCGACGACCAGACGGGTACGGGTCTCGTGTCGATTCTATCAACGTATCAAGCGTATCTCTGTTTGTGTAGGCCACGCGTGGACGACGGTCGAGCACAAGAACGAGCTGGCGGCGCGGGCGCATGCGCTGCAGCTCGCAGCGTTTGAGCAGTCGCCGGCGCTGCACCCGCTCTCGTTGCTGCCCGTGGCGCAGCTGGGCGACCGCACGATTGTGCGTCAGCAACTGGCGCCGATCCCGCACGACGTGCTGCGACCCTTTTGCATCGCGCGGGGGCTCGTGCACGAGAAGGACGACGACGACGTCGACCTCGTCGAGTGCTTTGTGGACTTCTTCTCGCAGTACACGCCGCCGTCGCTGCAGTCGCTGCCCTTGTACCCGACGGAAACGGATCTGTGGGCGTCCGACCTCGCGTCGCTCGACGGCGTTTTGCCCACGCGCAAGCTCAACTTGCAGTTTCTGAGCGTGACCGACTACCTCCTCCGCTGCTACGAGCTGTACCGGCTCGAGGCCGCGTCGGCGATCGCACGCGATCTCGAACGCGTCATTGACGCCATGGCGCCGACGCTGACGCCGGGCAACACGACCATGTTCCGCAGCCGCCACCCGATGGGCCTCGGCGTCGAGCACGTCCGCGTCGTGCGCGTCGGCAAGCCCGCGATCGGCGAGTCGCACCCGGCGCAGGTCGTCGCCCACATCAACTTGGATCTTGGCGGCCAATCGCCCGAGGTGCTTGCTGCGTGGGACAGCCTCCAGCCGCGCGACGTGGTCTTCCTCGCCGGCGTTCAGGCTGTGGAGACGATGGCGTCTCCGACGTTGAACGCAGCTGAGCGCCTGGGAATTCACGTCGTCCGTGGCGCCCAAGTGCTCGAAGTGCTCGATTCCGTCAACAAGACGGTCGGCGAGCTCCTCGAGAACGGCCGACGCTACGAGGCGAAGGGATCGCGCCGCACGTTGCGCGTGGCGCTCGACGGCGCGCAGTATGCGGCCGACCTCGCGGCGGGTGGCACCGAGCTCTACGCCCGCCTCAACGTGCTCGTGCGCCGAGTCGCCGAGAAAAACCACTTTCGATCCGTCCTCAGTACCATGCAGGAAGTGCTCCAGACGCAGCGGGTGCAGCATGCGCTTCCGTCCTGGCTCAACGACGTCTTTCTTGGCTACGGCGACCCGTCGGCCGCCCACTACCGCCAGTACGCCTCTCTCTCTCGCCACGTCACACGCTGATATCGTATCCGTAGGTTGCGGGCGAAGAGCGACGAGACGCTCCACTTGTACGATACCTTTGTCGACGGCGACCACGCGCTCGCGTCGTTTACCGAGCCCGTCTCGCTACTGGACGAAGGCAGCGGCAAGCCGATTGCCCCGGCAGCGGCGACGGCGCCCTTCCGCCTCACCTCGACGGAGGCTGGCCTCGTGCTCACGTGCGCCGCCAAGCCGGACGACGCGCCGGCGGCCAAGGGCCTTCGGTACACGCCGGCGCAGGTCGAAGCGATCCGTAGCGGCGTCCACGACGGCTTGACGCTGGTGACGGGCGCGCCGGGGACGGGCAAGACAGACGTGGCGGCGCAGATCCTGGCCAATCTGTACCGGAGCCAGCGCTCGCAGCGGATCGTGGTGGTGGCGCCGACGCCCGCGGCCGTCGCCGACCTCGGCGCCAAGCTGCTCGCCCTCGACGTCGTGGACCCGGGGCACATGGCGAGTCTGAGTGCGACGACCGTGGACGAGCACGACTTGTCGGTGGCGGGGCGCGTCACGTTTCTGCTTCTGCGCCGCGAGGCGCTCTTGGCGCAAGTCGACTCGCTCGCGTCGGCGCTCAACCTCGCGCACCTCGGCGCGTCGCACTCGTGCGCGCAAGCCCAGTACTTTTACGCGTCCCACGTGCGGCCTACGCTCGCGCACCTCGAAACCAACGACGCGCTCCGCGCCTTTTGCCACGCGACGACGGCCGACGCGATGCAAGCGTACCTCGACCAATTCTTTGGCCAGCTCGAGACGCTCGGCGCCCTCGAGATCCTCCGCACGCCCAAGCAGCGTGGCGACTACGTGCTCGTCAAGCACGCGCGGGTCGTCTTGATGACGGCCGCCGACGCCGCCAACGCCCGCGCGCGGCTTCTCGAGATGGGGTTTCAGTACGCGACCTTGGTCGTCGACGCGGCCGCGCAGGTGCCCGAGGTCGACGCGCTCGCGCCCCTCGTGCTCCAGAAGGACGCGTCCAAGCTGCGCCGCGTGGTCCTCTTGGGCGACGACAAGGCGCTGCCGCCGGCGCTTCAGAACGCTCCGCTGGCGGCGTTTTCGCAGCTGAACCAGAGTCTGCTGCTGCGCCTCGTGCGCCTCGGGGCGCCGGTCGTGCATCTCGCGAGCCAAGGCCGCACGCGTCCGTCGCTCGCGCGTCTCTACGCGTCGCAGTACCCTGGCCTCTCCGACTTGCCGTGCGTGGCAGCGAGCCCGGGCTTCCAGCGCGCGAACCCTGGGTTCGCTTTTTCCGCGCAGTTTATTGACGCCCCGCGCGCGACGGCCGTAAACGGCGAGAACCGCGTCGAGGCCATGTGGATGCTCCAGCTGTTCCAGTACATGCGCCATGTCGGGATCGCCGCCACGGCCATTTCTGTGCTGACGGCGACCGAGGCGCAGAAAACGCTGCTGCTGACCATGTTCAAGCCACACGAAGCGACGCTCGGGCGCCCCGCCCACGTGGCGACGATCGACGAGAGCGTCGGGGCGCACAGTCCGTACGTGCTGCTGTCGCTCGTGCACACGACGTCGGTCGGGGCGCTGCGCGACGTGCGCCGCATCGTCGCCGCCGTCTCCCGCGCGGCCCTCGGTCTCTACATCGTCGGCAAGAAGGCGCTGTTTGAAGCGTGCGTGGACCTGACGCCGGTGCTTGGTCCGCTCTTCGATCGCCCGACGCAGCTCCAGCTGCTGCCGAACGAGCGCGTGGCGACGTGCAGCCGGCTCGAGACGGACGAGGCAGCGCCGACGACGGTCCAGAACGCCCACGAGCTCCACGAAGCGCTGGCGGCCATGACGCTTTCAGACTAAGCATCCTCGATTGAATCACAGACTCTATTCCTGCGTACTTGAAGGTTGCCATGTACAATGCAGTTTAAGGAAGGAGCTCCAAGACACGTTCAGGCGGGCGCCCGATGACGGCGCGCGCGCCATGCACGAAGATGGGCCGCTCGATGAGGCTCGGCGTCGCAACCATGGCATCAAGGAGAAGCAGGCGGTCGGCGAGCGGGTCGAGCTTGTCAAGCCCTTGGTCGCGGAAGGCTGCGTCGCCCGTGCGCATCATGAGCGTCGGCGGTGGCGTCGCCTCGGTCGGGGCGAGTTTCCGCAGGAGGCTCTCGAGGTCGGCGCGGGTCCATGCGACCTGGAGGTACTCGACGACGTCGACGTCGAGGCCGTGCTTGGCCGTGTACTCCGCGAGGAGGCCATGGGCCCCGCGGGACTTGGAGCAGCTCGGGTTGTGGAGGAGCGTCGCCATCTTGCTGATCAGGCGCATAACACGTGCTGTTACACAATCTAACGCATTATAACACTTGCCGACGCGGTCCGCTAAGTCCGCCTCGAGTATACTGAAGCGCTGTGGCAAGGGGCGTTGAAGCTCGGTAAAGTGCGCCCACTTCTTTTGCCAGCTCACGTGATAAACGCTTTGCAACCGTTGAGACGACGACGACGACGGGATGGACCGCTTGATGCTCGACAAGTTCAAGAACGCGCTGGACGATGCGTATGAGGGCGCGGCCATGGCGCACGGCTCATGGCGCATGGGCGTAGGAAAGGCGCGGTGAAGGCGCGCATGGGCTCGGAGACGGAGCGCAAGATCGAAGAAGCGCTCTCGAATAAGAACTGGGGCGCGTCAAGCACGCTCTTGAACGAGCTCGCGCAATTGACCTACGAATAGTACGCTGCCATGGAATGCGTGGGTGATGCTCATGGCTCGTTTGCGCAGCGAATCGTACAACCTTATCATGAAGAAGGTCTGGGAAGGCATGGACGTCGAGGCGCGGCAATGGCGCACGGTCTTCAAGGCGCTCACGCTCCTCGACCACTTGATCAAGAACGGCACGGAGCGTGTCGTTGAGAACGCCAGAGATCACATGTTCAAGCTGCGAACGCTCTCGGATTTCAACTACTATGACGGCTCGGCCGACAAGGGCGCCGGCGGTACGCGCTGCGTCCGTGTCTTTGTCCCGACGTCTGACTTCTTGTAGTGCGGGAAAAGGTCAAGCAAGTGCTCGAGATGCTCAATGACAACGACCGCATTCGCGACGAGCGAGAGAAGGCCAAGCGCCTCCGCGACAAGTACACGGGTGTCGGTTCCAGTGGCAGCATTGGCGGCGGCAGTGGCGGCTACAGCAACTCGGGCGGCTATGGCAATTCGGGTGGCTATGGCAACTCAGGTGGCAGCGGTGGCTACGGCAACAGCAACAGTGGCGGCTACGGCAACAGCGGCAGCGGTGGTTACGGCAACACGGACGAGCGACGAACGAGCAGCCGCGACAAGTACGACCAGGGCGGCTACGACAACCCGCGCCCGAGCAGCCGCACGGGAAGCCGCGACAAGTACGAGTACGTGCATCGATCCAGCTCTTATTGCCGACAGCCTCTGACACGCTGACAACGATAGATCGCGCCACGACGAAGACGAGTCGGAAGAGGAGGTAGGACGATGCGGCACCGCTTGAAAACGTACCACAGCATGCGTCACTGTAGGTCCGGCCCAAGGCGCGTCGCTCGTCCAAGAAGAAGGCGGCCAAGGAAGCGGTTGGCGCGCCACTCGTGATAGGAAATGGGACGCTCACCGATCGATGCCGTCGTAGGAGCCCGTGGCCGACGACGAGCCCGTGCGTGCGCCGTCGGCGGCCCCTTCTCTCTTGGACCAAGACTTCTTTTCGGCGCCGGCGGTCACCGTCCACCCCGTCGCCGACCCGTTTGCACTGCCGGCGGCCCCCGCCGCGGCGCCGGCCTTTAACAACGCGTATGGCAGTGCGCCCGTGGGCTTTGGTCAGATGCCGGCACCGACGCCGGGCTTCCCGCCGCAGCAACCCGGGATGAACCAGTTTCCGGGCGGCTTCCAGAACATGGCGCCCGCGCCTGTCATGGGCGGCATGGCCGCCGGTCAATTCGGCTCGCGTCCCAGCATGACGCAGCCGTACGGGAGCAACCCGCAGCCGGGCATGGGTCAGCAGCAACCCCTGTACGGCAGCAACGCCAGCATGGGCCAGTACGGCCAGCCGTCCAGTCAGTTTGGCGCGCCGCAACAACAGCAGCAAATGCAGCAGCAACAACAAATGCAGCCCCCGCCGGCGGTCAAGAAGGAAGAGCCGCCGCGCTCAAACGATGCGTGGGGCGCGGGCTCCAACCTCTTTGACTTGAGCAACCTCAGCAAGAGCAATGCGACGTCGACGAGCGCCGCCATGCCGGCCGCCAAGCAGCCGCCGGCGTTCGGCGCTCAGAACAGCTTCAACGGCCTCGACACACTCGCCGGCATGCCCAACAAGGGTCCTTCCAACCCGATGCCGGCGATGGGCGGGATGGCCATGGGCCAGACGCAGATGCGCCCGGCCATGGGCGGCATGAACCCCATGGGTGGCCAGCCGCAGTACGGTCAGCCGCAGTACGGCCAGCCGCAAGCGCAGTTCGGTCAGCCCCAGTACGGCCAGCCGCAGCCCCAGTACGGACAGCCGCAATACGGCCAGCCTCAGTATGGCCAGCAGCAACAACAGCAGCAGCAGTATGGCCAGCAGCAGTTTGGTGGCTTCCGCCCGTTCTAAGTATTACGACCGACCGAAGGTTGAAGACTCGAGAGATATATGACCTTGCTATATGTTCTAGTACGTCGTTAGCATGCGGCGGAGGGCGCTGGACGGCTGTCTCTATATGGGTGGGGTTTGTATAGATAGTCGATCGAACTGCAGGCTACAGGCCGCGGTACGCTGGGCGGCGGTGTAGCTTGGTCTTCTCCATCTCATCGTCGTCGTCTTCGGTCATGCGGATGTCGCCATCGTCGTCTTCGTCATCGGTCAAAGGCGCGCTCTTGCGCTTCCGCAGGCCTTCCTTGAAGCTGTACTCGTCGTCTTGCCGCACGCAGCGGTTGACCACGAGGCCCTCGAGGTAGACCACATGGCATCGTCCTTCCTTGCCGTCGTCGTCGTCGTCGTTCAAGAGGTTCTTCCTTCGGTGCTTGAGGTGCGAGCGCAGGCGGTCCTTGGGCTGCGGCGACGTCGGCGGCGTCGTCGGCGGCGCAAAGCCCGTCGGCTTGCGCAGCAGCTCGGGCACGAGGTACACGGTGTCGCGCGTCATCAACTCAACGACTCTTGGCGACTGGTGGTCGCCTGCCAAAGATCGTTTTTGGAACGTTAAGTATGCGTTTTCAGAGGTTTCGCATGGAATCCTATACGATCTCAGAGGTGTACACGCACTCGCGAAGAAGAACAAGACGCCGACGCCGACCACGGCCGGAAGAACCACGTAGTGGTGCGGGCTACTCGATCCAATCAGCGGGCTCGCGGCGCCGTCGGCGACGATGACACGAGCGACGTCGATGACGCACCTGACGGTTATTCGATCGGTGGTGCTGCCACGTAAGCGGCGGCTTTTTTCGAAGGGTTACGATGAACCCTATCCACGGAAAGGCGTCAATGCGTTGACAGACGCAGCCTCGAAGAGCGATTGCCTCTTGGCGCTGTGCTGAGGGTCGCGTGGCCGGGCAGTGGCCTGCCCTTTCTCGGGGTACCAAGTACCAAGGAAGGCGACGAGGGCGAGAAAGGTGGCGGGATGGGACGGCCGTTGGGGTGGAACGTCGTATGGAAGGAAGGTCATGCCAACGATAAATTTAAGGTAACCGCGCAAGAGAGAAGACATTGAGACATTGATTGCTCGGAGCCGGCGCTTAAATAGAAGACGAGCCATGGTGGCGTTCCATCGTCTGTGGTGCGCTAGCGGTTCATGAGGGAGCGCATGGCACGCGTCGCATGCTCCAGCTCCGCGTCGACATCATGGGCTGCTCGCGGCATGGACACTTCGGTTGTCAGTCGGTCAAAGGAGGTCCGCAGAGACTCCATCATGGCGTCGTTGCCAACGATCATCGCTTGCATGTCGTGGAGCTACGCCAAGCGCGTCATGATCCCTTCGCGCAGAGCGGTTGCGTGTACCTTGGCGACGTTTCGCTGCGAGTGTGCAGTGATGCCAAAGCAGAGGTCGGGTGCCATCTACGTCGGCCATGACCCTGCGACCTATCGCTCGAGAGCGCTGCTCACGTGGAAGTCGACGGGCGACCCGAGGGCCGAGGCGAGGGCGTCGCGCATCTCGTGCGGCCCCATGCCATCGGTGTCGTAGCCAAAGGCGCGGAGGAGGATCGCGGCCGTCGACGCCTGCCAGAGCGCTACGTACGACGTGTACTGGTCCATCGCCAATCGCCAAATGAGCGGCTTCGATATTGCGACGGTTTCGGTCCCAGCTCTTCGGTGATTGGTTGAAATTTATACGTGTCGGTGATTGGTGCGTTCACATAACCGCGCCCGGCGATTGGTTTAAATTCTCGTTTGGCGATCTTGCAGCTTCAAAGCCACTGCACCGCCGTAGCGTGTCTCGAGGTACGATTAGGTGAGGTGGGTACGAATTAAGACGCGAATTCGTAGCTTGATGCCACGCCTTCCTGAACGACCTCGTTCGTATCCCTTCGAGTCGCATCGAAGAAGCGTCTTGTTCTCTGTAGTCTGGTGGACTGCCTCGTCCCAGAAACGGCCGACGATCGACACATCATTGTCATCGCTGGATGACAAATGAGATAATATAACCCCTTCAATGCAGCAGCAGTAGACACCTCTATGGAGGCTTCGTGCAAGCCCCATGGCCATGGAAGGCAGCCCTAAAGGCTGCAGCGCAAGTCTCCCTTCCGCACCGTCTCGCAGTCGGTTACGGGTGCGTGTTATCCGGATGACCGCTATCCGGAAACACAGATCGTCGTTGACGATGGACGAGGTCGTGGAGAACCAGCGCTGGTATGCGCTCAGCGTACGTGGCATGCTCCGGGGCGACGATGAGCATGACGGTGCTGCTAGGGCTGGTCCGACAAGCTCCTGGAGAAGGACCCGCCCGCGTGGTCCGACGCGGCGCGGCGACTGGCAAAGGCCAAGCCGCCGTTGCCGCATGCCGAGTGGCACTTCTACCGCGGCGACGAGTACGACGAGAATGGCTGGCTCTACAGTGCGTCCTTCGACCTGAGCGACTTTGGCGCCAAGAATGCAGCCTCCGTCGTGCGCAGCCGCGTCTGGCTCAAGGCGTCAACAGAGCCCACACAGGCGCCGCCTCCAATGACCGATCTGCCTCTCTCACCTGTCGCAAGCGCTTCCATGGAAGCCCCGCCCGTCACTTCCGCACCTAGCACCGAGGCGCCATCGTTCACAGAAGACAAGCCCGCGCCGATTCCTGCCCCCGCGGCTGTCCCTGTCAAGCAAGGCGGGTACCTCAGCCGATTCTCGTCCGCCGCACTCAACGTTTCCAAGTCTGCGGTGGACTTTGCCGCATCCAAGTCGGTAGGCGCTGTGCTCACGGCCGCCTTGTCCGTGCACGAGGTCTCGGCGTACGCCTACGATGCCGCGCATGCGGCTGCTGTCTCGGCCCTGGCCGCCGACACGGCCGTCGCGCCGCCACGACCCAAGGGCCCGTCGGCCGCACGCAGCCCAAACGCCTCCGCCCGGCGTTTCCCCGACTTGACGCCGATGGAGAAGGCCATGGTGTCGTGCTGTGCCGACTTGGCTGTGCATCCGGTGGCCTCGGCGCCCGAGCCCGTGCTGCGGCCCGACTGCACCCAATGCAAATCGCCCTTTGGCATTAGCAAGTACCGGTATCACTGCGGGTACTGCGGCGAGGCGTACTGCCGCGACCACCTTCCGGCGACCGAGCGCCTGCACGCGTTGGGCGGCACAGCGCCCGTCAAGATCTGCGCGACCTGCGTCGATTTTCTGGCCCAAAAGATTGACATGCAGCAACGCAACTGGCGCGTCGAGCGTGTTCGGGTAGCCTCGCTTCCATGCGCTCTCCACGCGCTCAACTGTATCGCTCGTTCTAGGACTATCTCGACCGGACGCTGGCTCCGTACGTGAGCGTCTCGACCGACACGGCGCTGGACAAGGCGTTCCGGGCCGCCGAAGGCACGTTGGCGGCCGCCAAGGCTGCGCCACTGGGCGCGACCGCCAAAATGGCGGTCGTCAGCGCAGACTTCTTGCGCAAGTATGGCCGCGCGGGGCTCATCGGCTTCGTGCTCCGGAACGAGTTTATGCAGTCGTTCAACACGCTCAAGGCGCTTCTCGGGGACATGGAGTCGCTCAGCGTGCAAGACGCGGCCGTCGGGCTCTACTACTTTATGGCAACCAACCGCGGCCACCGCGGCGGCCACCCGCTGGACGAGCGCGAGATGCACGCGGGGTGCCCCATCGTACCGGATGCGCTCTTGCACGAACTCATCCGGTTCGCACCCATCACGCTCCACGCGATTTACGAGCTCGACATCCTCGACATCCAGCGCTTCGTCAAGCTCCAGGGCTTCACGCTCCTCTTTGCGTCCGTCGAACACCGCACCGCCAATCAGCCGGCGTTCGGCCTCGTGGCGCGCGCGGACGAGAAGCTCGCCGTGCTTCTAGTGCGCGGCTCCAAGTCGGTGCAGGACATTCTCACAGACCTCCAGGTGGCGCCCGGCGACGCAACATCCAGCCACGGGCCGCTGGACGCCTTTGCGCACCACGGTATGGCGCAAGCCGCCGCGTGGATCAAGGCACAGACCATTGACGCGCTGCGGGAGCTCCATGCCCGCGGGTACCGGCTCATGGTCAACGGCCACTCGCTCGGCGGCGGTGTCGCGGCGTTGCTGGCCGTCATGCTCCACGCCGAGTTTCCGGACGTGCAGTGCTATGCGTACGCCGTGCCGGCGTGTGCGAACATCGAGACGGCGGCGGCCTGCGCACCGTACGTGCACTCGGTCGTCCTCCGCGACGACTTTGTGCCGCGCGCCAAGACGCACAACATCGTGCGCCTCTCGACCGAGCTCAAGCAGTTTCGCGACGAGTGGAAGAACACGGCATTGGAGGACTGGACCGCCGTCAAGTCCCGCGTCAAGTCGGTCTGGGCGCCGCGGAAGCGCGAGTGGGCGCAGATGGAGGCCGCGCGCACCCGTGGGACGCTGCTGCCGCATTCGGAGACGCCGCTTGTCGACGCGGCGGTGCCGTCGCGCGAAGCCGCCGTCGACGCGTGGACACTCACGCGGTCGAACCTCGTTGACAAGTACTCCGAGTCGAATGGCAGCAGTCCCAAAGCACCTGTGACGCCTCGGACAACCGATGACGATGATGACGACGGTCATGAAATGGAGACCGACAGTGCTGTCGAGCTCTTTGTACCAGGACAGGTACCGACACCTCCCTCGCTCGTTGTCATGGATCCATTTTCATTGGGGATAGGTCATCCATCTCTACTACACGCACGGCGTCTACGAGGCCGCGTTCGTCGACCGCAACTGCGACGCGCTCGGAAAGATCCACGTGTTTGAGAACATGCTCAGCGACCACCTCGGCCGCAACTACCTCGCCGCCCTCCGCATCGTGCGCGACGCCCGCAAAGCGTCGAGTGCGCCGCCCCCTTGGGTGTGCTTCAACACGCACACGCGCTGCATGTGCTGCGAAGCGCCGTTTACGTGGAACTCGACGTCGCAGAGCGAAGCGCAAGCGAACCGCGACCAGCACAACTGCCGGAGCTGCGGCTGGCTCGTCTGCGACGGCTGCTCGGAGAAGCGCAAGCCGTTGCCCGAGTACGGCATCAACACGCCCGTGCGTGTCTGCGACAAGTGCTTTTATAAAGCGTAGTACATGCACGACGGAATACTATGGGTGGAAGACGCTGGACATTACGGCGCGTCGAGGACGCGGCAGGCAAACCAGTCGTAGTTGACATACGTAAAGACGTGACACCACAGGTCGGAGGGCAAGAGGCCGCTGCGGCGCCCGCGACGCGAGAGCAGCAGCGTCCGCGCCACCGCCCGGAACGTCGGCGGAAAGTACTTGTGGTACTTGCGGCACCACCGCCGGTCGGCGTGCTCGAGCTCGTAGTCGAAGCGCCCGCTTTCGGCGGCGAGCGACTCGATCTCGTCGACCTCGCAGCGCTGCCATGCGCCGCGGAGCAGTCGCTGCGTCGGCGTGCCGTAGTAGACGTACTCGCTGCCGACGCCTTCGACGACGTACGTTATGTGCCACGAGATCTGATTGCGCGTCCACGAGCCGCTCAGCGCGCATTGCTACAGAGAGGGTTGAACGACCGGAGGACAGAGAGAGGATACGGCGACCTGTGGCACAAAGTGTTCCTGGACGTAGCCCGAGACGCGGCCTTCGTCGAGCAGCTGCAGCGTAATACGAGACGCATAGACACGGCCATTGGCGCCGATCGCGCCACCGCGAAAGGTGTACGTGCCCGGCGCGAGCGGGTAGAGCGGCGAGATCGCGTCCAGCGCCGGTCCATCGCCGTCGACGATGCCAAAGTGGAAGCCGCCAGTGCCATGGAGGTTGTTGGTCGCATTGAACCACTTGCCACGCAGGCCGTGTGTCGCGTCGTAGGTGCCCACGAGGCGCAGCACGATGGTGAACTCGGGCGTCGACACATTGGCCGAGAACTGGACGTGCTTGAGGCCGTTGGGACCGTCGCAGTGGGTAGCCTCCGTGAAGGCCATGTTGCCGAGGCCGATCTCATCAGGACACTCGAGCACATGCAGGCCCACGGTGCTGTCGCCATAGAAGCGGGCGCGCAGCTTCACGGGCAGGCCGACAAGATCGCCCGCGACAAGACCTTCCTCCCACATCGCCAAGTCCGGCGTTCGGATACGACGCCGATATCCGGATATCTTGCCGCGTTCGCCAACCATTTTCATACACCATGCTCGTGCGGAATCTCGGGGCCTGCGTCGCCCGCATCGGTGCGCTCAAGGTCGCCTCGATGCGCCTGCCGACGACTGCCGCCTGCCTGCAGATGCGCAAGCTGCCGGCGATGGCCATGGCGCTGCCGCTGCGCGCGTTCTCGACGGACGCGCCGGCGGCGAACATGGGCAACCCGCGCGTCTGGGTCGGTGGTCTGCCGTATGCGACCTCCAAGGAAGACCTCGCGTCGCTCTTTGCCGAGTTTGGCACGATCGAGGCCATTGACATGACGTCCCATTTGGATGGCCGCCCCAAGGGCACGTGCATCATCACCTTCGCCTCCGGCGCCGAGGCCCACGCCGCGCTGGCCATGGACGGCAAGGTCTGTGGCACGCGCTGGATGCGCGTGCGCCTCTCGGAAGAGCGCGCCGTGACGCCGAGTCCCAAGCCCGAGAACTGCCTCAAGGTCTTCTTCGCCAACGTGCCATTCAAGACGACGGAAGATGACATCCACGACCTCTTTGAGCACTGCGGGCCGATCGCCAAGATCGTGCTCATGCGGGATCCCGCGAATGGCCGCTCGAAGGGCTATGGCTTTATCGACTTTGAAAAGACAGAAAGCACGGACGAGGCCGTCAAGCTCGCGCACAAGTACGTCCAGGGCCGCCTCATGAACGTCAACTACGCGCCCTTCTCGACGCCGGCGCGCAAGGAGCCGGCGCGCCAGATCAGCACGGTCTTCATCGCCAACCTCCCCACCGACGTCGACGAGGAGACGCTCCGGGCGATGTTTGAGCACTGCGGCGACATCCGCACGGTGCGCATGCCCGCGAACGGCACCAAGTCGTTCGCTCACATTACGTTTGCGTCTGTCGACGACGCCGCCGAGGCTTTGAAGCTCAGCGGAAGCGAGTTTGACGGTCGCCGCCTGCACGTCTCGATGGCCATCAACAAGGCGCGGCCCATCAAGCCGTAGGAGTCCGAGCCCAGACCCGCACCAGTACCCTTCCAACACACCCACACTTGATAGTCGACAGTCTGCACATAGAGAACCACCATTTACGCATTTACACCCTTCGACTTGCGTGTCGCATTGCATAGCCTACAGAAATGGTCGCGTCGACGACGCTGGCAGACGCGGAGGCCCCGGGTACAGGGGGGTGGGTCGGTTGCGTGAGGGAAGTTGGGGCGGCGCAGGGTACTCGCACCCGGCCTCGGCTGGTCGTGGCGCCAAGGAGCTCGCAGCGACGCCGCGGTCACCGCCCACGGCTTGCTTCATCGCGAGAAAGTTTGGTGGCGCGGGGTAGTCGTCGGCCGACAGTGGTGCGTCGTCATCGGAGGCTCTGCCCATGGCCTGAACGACCGGGTCGAACACGTCGCCTGCAGCTGGTACAACCGGATCCTTCGCATCGGCGGACGGTACACGCGGCGGGCTAGGATACGTGGCGTTGGACGCTGTCGTCGCTCGTGGCCTCGGACCGGCTTGGTCCACCGGTGGAGGGTCGTCGGTCTTGATCGCTTGATGGGTCTCTGGCTCTGTGGTGGCGTTGGGTGTTTTTCCAACCGTCGTTGCCAAAGCGACGGTTGGCAGGACAGGCGGGGCGGGATAGGTCACCGCCGCCGATGCCTCTCTACTTGCGCCTGTGTCGTTGCTATGAGATACGATGAGGTTGGCGGCCACAGAGTGCATCGCGGGGGCTGCTGCGTGCATGGCTCGTACCCGTCGCGGCGTCCCAACGTCGTCATTATCGCTGCTGTCGCTGCTGAGCGTGATCGGGTGGGCGTTCGACCCGTCGCCGTGTCGCCCTGCAAACACGCGCGGGGCCGCCGGGCGCTTGTCGGACGCCTTGAGCCTTGCGTTTCGCAAGTCTGCCTCGGCGCGCTCGACGAGCTTGCTGAGGCCGTTGACGATCGTCATCTTGAGGATCGGCGCGGCCGGTGGCACGTGCATATCGTCGTCGTCGTTGGCTGGGAAAAGCGTTGCGACCGTTGTGCGCGGCGCCACGCAGCGAGGAGGTTCGTCGACCGTCGAGGCGTCGCGGGCAGCCAGCTGCTTGGCTTCGAGCGCTTCGGCCTTCATCTGCTGGTCGGCAAAGTGGCGAAACACTTTTTGCAAGTCCGCCTCGAGCGTCGTGGCAAAGCCCGTGCGGTTCTCAATCTCGCGCGTCGACCGCTTGAAGTCCGCGTCGTACACTGCGGTGTTCTCGTCCAGAAACTCGCGCCAGCCGTCGACGCGCGGGCGACCCGCCTCGTCGGCCGTCGGCTCCTTCTTGACCTCGCGGATGCCGTGCAGCACTGCGTGCGTCCGGTCGCGCTCCGAGTCCGAGAGCTCTTCGTCGTCGATGTATTCACGCTCTTCGCACTCCCAGCACACTGCTTCCTGGCCGTACTCGATCGCACAGGCCGTGTGGTACACGCGATCACAGCCGTCGCAGTAGACACCTGGCTTGACGCTGTCGGCGGGCTCGTTGCAGAGAAAGCAGACGCCGTCAACGCGCTTCTTCGGCTGCCGTTGCTTCTTCTTCGTCTTGGGCGAATCGGTGAACGCCGGGTCGTCGTCGTCGTCGTCGTCGGACGACGACATGTACATCGCCATGTCGTAGGCTTCGTAGCCATCGCTGCTGCTGCTGTCGTCGTCGTCGTCGTCGTTGGACTCGACGGTGAGGTCGACCACCTTCTGCAATTTGGTGCGAATCTCTTCATCGTCGTCGCTGACCACCGTCACGTCGTTGTCGGGCGGGCCGCTGATGTCGACGTCGTGCTTGTCGCTGGATTTCAAGTTCTGGAAAAAGAGGAGAACTTTGCGCGAGCACTCGCCGACGGGCGGCGGTGGCGGCAGCGCCCGCCGAGGCTTTGTCACGGGGCTCGACACGATCGCAGACGTCGGAAGCGCAGGCTTCTTGCGCTTCACCGTGACCACGTGCGGTGCGGCTGGCGTTCCCGGCGCAAGTGGTGCTGGCTTGTGTTCGAGGGCGGCCGCTGCAACGCCGCTGCTCGCGCTGGTGTGCATCGGTGGAGGTAGCACGGCACAGTTGCTCGCGGCAGGCGCGCCGTCATCGTCGCGTTGCCGCTTGGCCGGGTTGCCGTCCATGGCAGTTGGCCCGTCGCTGGTTCGCAGCGGACGCTTCGCGCTGTGCTTTTCCACGTCTGGGGAAGCCGTGCGCAATGGTTTCTCAAAGTCGCTGCTGTCGTACACCAACGCATCATAGCATCTGGACATGAGCGGTCGGGACAAGTCGTCGCGCAAGGCGGGCGTCCACTCAAAGAATATTGGCGGTGTCGATCGTTGCATTGATAGCGCTGGCGGCGAGGGCGCTTGTTGCGGCGGTGGCGCGGGGCGCGATGCTGGCGGCGCGCGCGGCGAGGGCGACGGGCGCGATGCGGGCCGGCGGACCACGCTGTCGTCCTCGTCGTCGGACGATGAGACGAGATCGACGACGTCTGTCGGCGGCTTTGCGCATCTACTGCAGGCCACCACCATGAGCGCCATCGAGGTCGCCGCAAGCGCACGTACTCGTTCATTCGTCCTCGCCGCCCCATTCTGGAATTTATGCAATTATTGGCCAATGAGCGTCCCCTGCGGTGCAAGCTCAACGGCAACGACATCTTGTCAAGGCGGAGGCAGTGGACAATAATGACGTGAGATTACATGGTAGTGCTATTCAGTGCGGTTGTTTCTATGGGTGGCATGGCACTGCGCTTGGCGCGACGGGCTTGGAGCAGCCCGCGGCGGCGCGCCCCCGGCGGGAAGCCGTCGCTGTCCAGGATTGTCCATGCCTGCATGAGAAGCGTCCAATTCGGGTGGCACGCACCCAGGGAAGGCGGTGGCGGGAGCGGCGTAGGAGCCGATGGCATGTTGTCTGATGCGCAGCTCGCGTCCTCGTGCTTGATGATACTGGTCGGCGGCGGTCGAGGAGCATCGTTGGCGTCGTCTCGAATGTGTCGTTTGCGCTTGCCCGGCTTGATGGTCGGTGTTGTCGGTGTTGCCATCTCGGGCTTGGGCGAGGTATACTCGGTGGAGTGCGCTTGGGCGACTTCTGGCGCCCCGCTGCCCGCAGCGCGACGGTTGTGCAAATGGACTTTCTCTGTCGCCTCGAGCTTGGGCAGCGGATCGCGTCGTAGCGCAGGCGGCGCCATGGCAGGAGGCGTCGACAGCCGCGCGAGGCGAGGAGACAGCATATTTAACGGCAAGTTGGCTGCGAGGAGCGGCGCCGGCACGATCGACTGACCTGGCATCGACACTCGAATCGCGGTCGACCTAGGGGGCGCCGCAGCCGCTTTTATCGGCGTCCCCGGCTTGGTGGCAAGTGTTGGCTTTGTCTCGGCTATGTGACGGCGGACATGTGCTGGAGCCGCAGGTGCAGGTTGCGCGCTCGATGCGGGCGTCGGATCGGCAGGCGCTGGAGGTGGGCTGGATTCGGAGGGCGGGCAGGGTGTTGCGACTGCAACCGGCTTGGCATCGTCGTGCGCAGACGCGTTCTCTGGTATTCGGTTCGATGTTGTTGTCGCAGCAGCTTGCGCGGGTGCTGCAGCCTTCGGCTTCGTTTCGGTCTTGGGCCGCTTTGTACGCGCCGTCGCTGGCGCGTTGGTGGTGGGCGCTGCGTGCGCTTGGCGTTTGGAAGATGCACGCGGCTTGGCATTCGTCTCGGTGGGCGTCGCTGGCGAGGTCGATGCTGCACGCGCCTTGGCATTGGCGGGCTTGGCCGGTCGGGCCCCGATCGGCGCGTCGTCGTCGTCGTCGTCGTCGGACGAGAGGAGCTCGATGACCTCGGGCGGCTTGTCGACGGCGAAGTGGAAGCTGCAGTCGTCGCACCAGATCGTGATGCCCCGCACGATCTTCTCGCACACGACGCAGCGGGGCTTCTTGCGGGCCATCGTCTCCGTCGCCCGAATGCCAGCGCAGCCAATCCGCCAATCACCGCGCCACTCTTTTCGACCAATCACGTGCGCGCAAAGCCTCTGCGACATGTTGCAACAGCCAATCCGCAGCCGAGCGCCCTGTCAATTTGCCGGTGCTCTGGCGCGTTCGCGGACAGGGCCGGAAGTTGCGCCGATGTCTCTCATCGTCATGAGCTCGCTACATCGCCGACGACCAAGGCCATCGATGGCCTTGCCACTGCTACGACTAGAAGCCAAGCTTCGTGGCGCTTGATGGACTCCAGGCCGGTGCATGGATGTGCTGCCACGGTGGTGAGGCTTGGGGTGGGCCTGTGATTGCAGCCAAGATGCGAGACTGGCGCCCACCTGCGTGCCCACCGCGTTGATTTTCTTTGGCAAGAACGAGTCTGTAAATGGTTTTACGCGCTATCGACGTTGTGGATGAAGCGGCCGAGGATGAGGAGGGCGTCTTGCATGTCGCTCAACGAGCAGAACTCGTTGTCGCCGTGGTAGACGGAGCTCTTGCCAAAGCCCGCGAGCGTCAGGTCCAAGCCCGCGCGCTGGAGGTCGCGGACCAGCGGGAGCGACCCCATGATCGCAAACGGGTTGGACTCGCCCTTGACGGCCTTGGTCGCTTCGCTGAACGACTGGAAGCCGATCGAGTCGAGCGCGCACGCAATGCCTTCAATCGAATGGTCGCCCAGCGTGAGCTCGAGCTTCCCGACCAAGTCTTCCTTGGGCAGCGTGTACTTGGAGTGCGGGCCACGGCCTTCGAGCGCCGAGATGTCCTCGTTCATCTCGGCCACGTAGCTACTGAGCTTCTCGCGGAGCTACGAGACGCCAGTGTAAGAAAGTTGTCGGAGGAGGATAGCCGTACGTCTTGCATGTCGTAGAAGGGCGAGAGACGCACGTCGCCCGAGACCTTGCACCACGGCGGGATCTGGTTGACGCCATTCGTTGAGCCTTCGACCTACATGCACGCGCTGTTTGTTGGGAATCAACGACCGAGGAAGGACGGAACCTGCGTCGGCTTCATCGTCGACGCGCATGCAAAGTTGTACGGGATCTCGCTCTCGTGCTGGGGAAAGTCTGCGTAAAAGCGCTTCTGGAGCTCGTTCACTGCGTCCATTGCCATCTCGAGGGCGTTCATGCCGAGATGGGGCAGGCCGCTGTGGAAGAGCTTGCCGGTCGCCTTGAGCGTCCATGTGAGCGACCCCGCTAAGCTCCGTCATCAGTGGTTACGCTACATCACAGAAGCACACGTACCCGTGCCAATGCACGGCTGGCTGTCCGAGCAGTCGACCCACAAGACCGGGCCGTTCTTGAGGAAATCGATGGCACCGGAGGCCATGAGCGTCTCGACGCCGACGCCGGCGATGTCGCCGTTCTCCTCCGAGACGATCAAGACCGCCGAGATCGTCTTGTCGGTCACAACCTCGTTCTTGGCCAGCTCGAGGAAGAGTTCTAGTACGTGTGTACGTGAACGAGGTCGAGAGAGACGTTAGGGGAGTACGCGTGACGAGTGCGACGTGGCCGAGGCAGTCGGTCGTGCCGCGCCCGTAGAGCTTGTCGCCTTCGACCGTGAGCTTGAACGGGTCGCGCTCCCAGCCTTCCGGGTTGGCGGGCACGACGTCCATGTGCATGCCCACAAAGTTGATGGTTTCCTCCGGCTTGGTGGCGCCGGGGTACTGGAGGATCAAGTGGCCGCGGCCTTCGTGGAACGCAATGCGCTGGGCCTCAATGACGCCGCCGTTCTGCTTGAGATACGGGCTCAATTCGTCCAGCACGATGTCCGAGATCAAGTCTTCCTTGGGAATCAAACCGAGACTCGGGGCGTTCTGGACATGTTCCTGGACCAAAACACCCATGAGGCTCCATGCATAGTTGTACGAGGGAGCCTACGGCGACATCCATAAACTTGGAGAGGAGCGCAATGTAGCTGTCCGCGTCCAGCGCGAGGTCCAAGACCGACGTCATCGTAGTGTCTGAAAGCAAAATGCGAAATGACGAAGGGCACGACGAGGCAAAAGTCATCCATTAGATTCTCGCGCGCTCTATGTGCAACTTGAAGCCTGCGACACACGTCCCTTCCTGCCCGTCCGCCTCCTCGCAGAAATTCCTCCATGCTGCTTCCTTGATCACGGAAAGGCCAATCAAGGACATAGATGTGTCTATTTCCTCGGGCCAATCTAGGAGGACCAAGCTTCTTGCTGATCCGGCGCGCTCAGGTCACGGCGCTGGTTGCGTTCTCTCAGACGTTAAACGTCCAGCCGTGTTGAATTCAAATGACCAGAGATAAACGCTGAACGAGGACATGCGAAGAGGGTGGCTACAAAGAGCGCGGACGTTGCAGGCAGCGTCAAGCGCATGACGTGGCAGGCGGACAGACCGGTGACTGTTGGAAGTGCAAGTACATACGCTGGCGTGCATCTACCTTGCTATTTGTATGCAACGTGATCGCACTATACTAGTACTTAGATGATGATGGCGTCGGAGTTGCACCGATGGGATGGGTTGCAGCGTGCGACGTGGTGGCAAGAATGCACGAGCACATGTCGTCCGTCGTGCTTGCGAAGGGTGCTAAGGCTACTACCTATCCCGAGAGCTGACGAGGCTAGAGGAGCAGCCTTTGAAAAGGCTCTTGCAAGGTGTGACGAGCTCAGAAACTCGGCCAACGGACCCTTGCGACGCTGCTGCCAGTGGTACCATATCATGCTCTGTGTTCGCTTCGCGAGCGCTTAGCATTCGCCCGCGCAATACCTGCACCTTTCACTCATCACGTGGTGCCTTGCTCGATTCCAGCCGCTAATCGACAGCAGAGGGTCGATGGATTGGCGCTGCTAAGCGCCCAAACGCATGAGAAGAAGTCTTTGTTGCATTTATACACGGGGCGGATTCGGTGGCGCTTACGCCGTGTCGACGTTGTGGATGAAGCGGCCGAGCATGCGGATGCCATCGACCATGTCGCTGAGGAGGCAGTACTCGTTGTCGCCGTGGTAGACGGAGCTCTTGCCAAAGCCCGTGAGCGTCAGGTCCAAGCCCGCGCGCTGGAGGTCGCGGACCAGCGGGAGCGACCCCATGATCGAGTACGGGTTGGACTCGCCCTTGACGTGCTTGGTCGCTTCGTGGAACGCCTTGAAGCCGATCGAATCGAGCGAGCAAGCAATGCCCTCCATGTAGTTTTCAGCCAGCGTCAGCTCGAGCTTCCCCACGAGGTTTTCCTTGGGCAGCGAGTACTTGGAGTGCGGGCCACGCGACGCGAGCGACTCAATGTTGGCGTTCATGTCGGCAACGTAGCTCAAAAGCTTCTCTTGCAGCTAAGCATACACGAGTGGTGAGATGATGATCGCAAGCAGGGAATGGTCCTACGTCTTGCATGTCGTAGAAGGGCGAGAGACGCACGTCGCCCGAGACCTTGCACCACGGCGGGATCTGGTTGATGCCGTTCGTCGAACTTTCAATCTATCAATCAAATCAATGCATGTCGCAAGAAGGGAGTTGCCTCGTACGCGGGTCGGCTTGAGCGTCGACGCGCACGCAAAGTTGTACGGCAGCTCCTTCTCGTGCTGGGGAAAGTCCTCGTAGAAGCGGTTCTGGAGCTCCTTGATCGCGTCCATGGCCATCTCGAGGGCGTTCATGCCGAGATGGGGCAGGCCGCTGTGGAAGAGCTTGCCGGTCGCCTTGAGCGTCCATGTGAGCGCACCAGCTATGAATACGACGAGATATATCAGTTTACATCTTGACATTGTATGGCGTGCGTTTGTACCCGTGCCAATGCAAGGCTGGCTGTCCGAGCAGTCGACCCACAAGACCGGGCCGTTCTTGAGGAAATCAATCTTGCCCGTCTCCATGAGCGTTTCGACGCCGACGCCAGCGATGTCGCCGTTCTCTTCCGAAGCAATCATGACGGCCGAGATCGTCTTCTGCGTCACGACTTGCTTCTTGGCCAATTCGATAAAGAGCTCTAGCCATGTGCACGGTAAGACACGCATGCCTAGGAAGGAAACAGCTTACGCGTGACGAGCGCAACGTGGCCGAGGCAGTCGGTCGTGCCTCGCCCGTAGAGCTTGTCGTCTTCGACGCTCAGCTTGAACGGGTCGCGCTCCCAGCCTTCCGGGTTGGCGGGCACGACATCCATGTGCGAGCCGACAAAGTTGATGGTTTCCTCGGCCTTGGACGTGCCGGGGTACTTGAGGATCAAGTGGCCGCGGCCTTCGTGGAACGCAATGCGCTGAGCCTCAATGACGCCGCCGTTCTGCTTGAGGTACGGCGCGAGGGCCTCGAGGACGATGTCGGAGACCATGTCTTCCTTGGGGATGAGCCCCAGGCCGGGCGCGTTCTGGACTTGCTCCTATAAGCGGTGGCTATAAGTCGCTGCTCAGATCCATAGATAGAATCCATACCGCAACGTCAATGAGCTTGCGGAGGAGCGCCACGTAGGCGTCTTGGTCGAGCGTCAAATCGAGCGGCGAGGCCATGCTGGCGAATTCGGAAATGAAGGGGTCGCCAATTTGCACTTGGATTTCTGCCAATCACCATCCCGATGTCACGCCTCCGCCAATCAGAGCAAAGATTGGATTCCAAAAGAACCTTGGTGTCGCGGCCATATTATTTCACATGCACACTGGCGAATTGTATGTTATTTAAAAGAAAGTGGCGACTCACGACCATAGCTGAGCCAGGCCCTTTAGTTGTTTAGTCGATGACTCAAATGTCGTCGACTACGAGTACAGTTGACTTTAGCGGGTCTCTTTTAACTAAGGAATTGAGCCTTTGACCTGATTCTTCTTCCTCTTTAACTTTAAGGTTGGGCACGGTAGAGAACGTTGGGTAGACGCGATCGCACCCGCCACACGTCGCGCCCAAAATGGAGCGACCAGGCGCGAAACACAACCAGACGTACTCCGTCGCCGCAGCTTCATCGTCATGTCCGTCGCAGAAGCTGTACTTCCGTCCTTCTTTTGGGGTTGACGCATTCTTTGAGAGCACAGAGAGCAAAAACGATCCGTGTTTTGACAAGGAAATCCTATCTACCTAGGCGTTATCGACCGTCTGCGCAAAGTGCGCGAGGATCGCCATGCCATCGACCATGTCGCTGAGGAGGCAGTACTCGTTGTCGCCGTGGTAGACGGAGCTCTTGCCAAAGCCCGTGAGCGTCAGGTCCAAGCCCGCGCGCTGGAGGTCGCGGACCAGCGGGAGCGACCCCATCGTCGCAAACGGATGCGACTCGCCCTTGACGGCCTTGACGGCGGCGTCGAACGACTGGAAGCCGAGTGCATCGAGGTAGCAAGCAATGCCTTCCGAGTAGTCGCTGTCGAGCGTCAGCTCGAGCTTCCCCACGAGGTTCTCTTTCGGCAGTGAGTACTTGGAGTGCGGGCCACGCGACGCGAGCGACTCAATGTTGGCGTTCATGTCGGCCACGTACCCATGGAGCTTCTCTTGGAGCTAAGCATACAAACACGGCATAAGAACACGCAAGCAGGGAATGGTCCTACGTCGGTCATGTCGTAGAAGGGCGAGAGACGCACGTCGCCCGAGACCTTGCACCACGGTGGGATCTGGTTGATGCCGTTCGTCGAGCTTTCAATCTATCAAGACAATACGAATGCATACATGACGCAAGAAGGGAGTTGCCTCGTACGCGGGTCGGCTTCAAAGTCGACGCCGTGGCAAAGTTGTACGGGAGCTCCTTCTCGTGCTGGGGAAAGTCCTTGTAAAAGCGCGTTTGAAGCTCGTTCACCGCGTCCATGGCCATCTCGAGGGCGTTCATGCCGAGATGGGGCAGGCCGCTGTGGAAGAGCTTGCCCGTGGCGCGCAGCGACCACGTGATGACACCGGCTACGTCATCAATGCGTTTCCTTCGCCATGACACTCGAGTCCATACCGGTGCCGATGCAGGGCTGGCTGTCCGAGCAGTCGATCCAGAGCACCGGGCCGTTCTTGAGAAAGTCGATCTTGCCCGTCTCCATGAGGTTTTCGACGCCGACGCCAGGGATATCACTGTTCTCTTCCGAAGCAATCATGACGGCCGAGATCGTCTTCTGCGTCACGACTTGGTGCTTGGCCAATTCGAGAAAGAACTCTACCGCCAACATGAGATGCAAGACCGATCGTCGAGCGTACGCGTGACGAGCGCGACGTGGCCGAGGCAGTCGGTCGTGCCTCGTCCGTAGAGCTTGTCGCCTTCGACGCTCAGCTTGAACGGGTCGCGCTCCCAGCCTTCCGGGTTGGCGGGCACCACATCCAAGTGCGAGCCGACAAAGTTGATCGTCTCGGTCGCCTTGGACGTGCCGGGGTACTTGAGGATCAAGTGGCCGCGGCCCTCCTGGAAGCTCACGCGCTGAGCCTCAATGACGCCGCCGTTCTGCTTGAGGTACGGCGCGAGGGCCTCGAGGACGATGTCGGAGACCATGTCTTCCTTGGGGATGAGCCCCAGGCCGGGCGCGTTCTGGACTTGCTCCTATAAGCGGTGGCTATCAGTCGCTGCTCAGATCCATAGGTAGAATCCACACCGCAACGTCAATGAGCTTGCGGAGGAGGTCGACGTAGGCGTCTTGGTCGAGCGTAAGGGCGCCGAGGCTGGGCATGGCGTCCGTCGTCGCTTTCCAAATTTGAGTCGCTGCGACGCCACCTCAAACTCAATCCGGATACCGACAACGTATGTTTGAGTCAATTTGTTGAGTTTCTGGTGTAATCGACGATGGAGCCGACAGAACTCTGGGAGGATGCAGCGACGCAGGCGAAGCGCAAGCAGCGCAAGGTCGCATGGAAGGACTCGTACATGCGCATCTACGGCATGGCGCCGACGCAGCGGCAGCAAGACGAGACCGGCGCGACGATCGTCACGGAGGTCCAGTGCCTCTTCTGCGCCAGCTTTGGCCGCGAGCAGCAGCCGCCGGCCGGCGACGCCGCACCCGCCGACGAGGCCGCAAACGAAGACGCGCGCAAGCGAGCGCGCAAGAAGTCGTCCAACGTCAAGTACTTTGTGACGTTCCGCGTCGACCAGTTCACACAGCACCTCGCGCGCGAGCACCCGGCCAAGTGGGCCGCGTACCAAGAAATCCGCAAGAACCCGGACGCTGTCGCCGCCTTCTTCCCCGAACCAGCGGCGCCGACCTCCGTGTACGACGAGTCGTTCTTCTTCAAGGACATGGCGCCGATCACGTACCAAGCGACCGACGGCGACGTGCTCTCGTTTCGCGAGTACTGCGCCGACGAGTTCATCCTCGGCAAGCCCATGCACGAGTGGTGTCGCTTCGCCGTAAGTCTCCTTCTCACACGCATGCAACAACCCTGCGTCCATCGTGGCTAGGTCTGCTTCTGGCACGGCTTCCGCAGCGACTCCAGCGAGAGCGACGCGACCATTCGCCGACCCTGGAACGTCCTCGACGACGCGGTGCTGCAGGCCAAGCGGCGCATCGACGCTGCGTTCGAGTTTATGGAGCTCCTCGGCCTCCGACTGTTTGCGTTTCAGGACACGGATATCGTCCCCGATGGCCACGAGCACCACTGGGACGTCATCTTGCCCTACCTCCAGGGCAAAATGCGCGAGAGCTCGATTCGTTGTCTCTATGGCGCCGCCAACCTCGTCGCCAACCGGAGGTACATGCACGGCGCGGCCACGTCGCCGTCGCTCAGCGTCTACCTCGAGGCCGCGGCACAGGTCAAGCGCGCGATGCGCCTCACGCACCTCTTGGGCGGCGACAACTTTGTGCTCTGGAACGGCCGGGACGGCGCGCCGTCGCTCCTGAGCACCGACATGGCCAAGGATGATGTGCATTACGCCATGTTCCTGCGCATGGTCGTCGAGTACAAGACGTCGCTCGGAGCCACGTTCCAGCTGCTGTTGAAACCCAAGCCCGTGGATGTACTGTACCTACTACCTGCGTTCAAGGTCCATGACGATATGGATATAGCCGCTGCAACCCACGTACGACCGGGACGTGGCGACGACGCTCTGCTTTCTGCTCCGCCACCGCCTGCAGATGCACTTCAAGATCTGCGTCTCGCCGTCCTCGTCGCGTGCTGGCGTCGAGGCCATGCACGACGTTGCGTATGCCAGCATGACCAAAAGCCTCGGTAATGTCTCTGCACGACGCGTGCGTCTGCAAGGAGGTGCGTAGGCTCGGTCGACTGCAGCATCGGCGAGAGCTACCACGTGCTCTCGGACGCCAAGCACGCCGCGCTGCTCATGCGCACCGTACGCATCGTTGTGATGGCACTGGAACCGATCGATGAATTAGGTCATCCAACAACAGGGGTTGTCGCCCGGCGGGCTCGCCCTCGACATCCGCGTCCGGCGCGAATCGACGTCGTTGAAAGACCTCGTCGTCGCGCACATCAGCGCGATGGACACCCTGGCGCGCGGGCTCCGGAAGGCCGCCACCATGTACCTCAAAGGCGAGCTCGACCGCAAGGTGCAGGCGCGGTATGCGTCGTGGGACTGCCAGCTCGGGCGGCAGATCGAAGGCCGCGACACGACGTTCGAGCTGCTTGCGACCAAGAGCGCGCGGCACGAACCATTGGCGTCCGGCGAGATCGAGACCTTTGACCTGCTCTTTCAGCGCGGTCTCTCGTCGTAATACAGATCGTCGAACAAGTTAGAAGAGACATCGTATTGGCATGTAGGTGTAGGTTGAACACAGATAAAAGAAAGGGAAGAGGAGACTCAATGCATCGCATCGCGCTTGCGCTGCCACGACATTTGCGAAAACTGCGGGCTCTGGGGCACTGTCACGTGCCGCTTCTTGGCCGGGTCCTTGACGTCTTTCGCCGTCTTGTGCACCATGGACGCCGACACGGACGACGGGAGACGCGCGAACGTCTTTTTTGAGCAGATTGACGTAGTAGAGCCGGCCCGTCTACGAAACGATTGAGAAGATGATGACGGAAGAAGCCGCACCTTGGCGTCGGTCCGGCGCTCCCAGTTCTTGGGCAAGACAACCTTCTTGAGCAAATCGCTGGCCAGACGCGTCGTGGTCTTGATCAGGCCAGGCTTGGTCGTCGGTGGCACGGTTGACGGCGGCGCCGACGACACCGACGGGACCACAGGCTTGCCCGGATGGTCCCACGTGCTCGTCTTGGTCGCGTGGTCGACGTAATACACGCGGTTGTACTTTTTGTTGAAGCGCTCCTCCCACCCCGGTGGCAACGGAGGCTTTTCGTCCTTGTTGTGGTCTTGGTTGGACGGCGGGCGTTGCTGCTGCCGAATGTTCTGAATCGCTTCCAGCAGCTCGTTGGCTTCGTCGTCGTCGTCGTCGTTGTCATCGCTCTCGCTCCACTTGTGTTCGTCCTGGCTGTCAAGACTCGGCTTCTTGGCCATGCCTTCAACGAGCACCTCCATGCGCTCGTCGTCCGAGTCGAAGACGTCGCTGTCCCGGCGCGGGTTCGAGTTGGTCGACGGCGCGCTCTCCATATACGACGAGACGCTGTGCTGGACCCAGCTCTCTTTCGCTGGCGACGCCGTGATTGTCTCGGGCACGCCGCTGTCTTTAGGCGGCGTCGCCGATGCGCACTCGTTGTTGACCTTGACATTGGCGCGTGGCGCGCTCAAGCTGTCGACGTTCTGCTCGACCTCCTTGCTCGACTTGGACTCGCGACGACTCGGCGGCCGCTCGATCTCGACCGGCACCTTGGCCACCTCGTCCTTCTTGCTGAAGAGGCGCACTTCGTTTTGGATAAAGCCCCGAAGCTTCCCGAGGCTAAACTCTTTTTGGTCGAAATCAAAGTCGAACGTGTCGGCGACCTAAAGGACTCGGACTCGCAACGTCGTTTCAAAGAGGAAACGAGTACCTTGAACTCCAACGGCTCGCCAAACTGGAGACGCACCGTCTTGAAATACGGGTGCTGCAACGCTTGGTCGGCTGTGATACGGCGCTGGGGGTTGACGCACAGCAGCCGGCGCAAGAGGCTAATGGCTTCCGGACTCGCCTTGCGGAAGGCCTTTGTGAGCGCTTGCGGAGACGCGCGTGGAAGAGACTCGAGGAACTTGAGCGCGTCACCTTCGACCTCGTAGCCGCTAATCAACTCCGTGAGCACCCATGTTACTGATCCACTGTATCGCCCACCGCTTCTCTTTCGGTGGGATCGGAAGCACGGAGAAGACGCGCGTGAGCTGGTCGATGAAGTCGGAGCCCGGAAACAGCGGCTTGCGGTTCAAGAGCTCGCCGAAAATGCACCCGATGGACCACATGTCGACAGCTACCGCGCGGCCGTCAGTGGTTGCAATGCAAGTCCTCGTACCTTCAGCGTACGAGCCATTAGGCGCGAGCATGATCTCGGGCGGGCGGTACCAGCGCGTCACGACGTACTCGGTCATGAGCGCGTCTTTCGCGACTGGCGCGTCCGAGTGGCTGCACGTCCGACCGTTGGGGACGAAGCGAGACAAGCCAAAGTCGGTGATCTTGACATCACAGTTTTTGCTAATGAGAATGTTGCCAGGCTTCAAGTCCCGGTGGAGGACGCCGTTTTCGTGGAGGGCTTTGGCGCCACAGAGGAGCTGGTACATGATGGCGCTACAGTGGATTTATCGCATGAGCGACCTTTGTAAACAGATCGAGCGTACGCAATGTGATTCTCCTCGAGCTTGGTCTTGCTCTGGATCAGCCGATGCAAATCCGTGTCGACGAGGCCCATCATGATGTACAGCTCGTCCTTGGCGATGCACGTGCTCAGGTTCTGGAGCGACGCAATCTACGCCACACCTCGTGAGTTCACTTCTGCAACATGCGGCATCTCTCGTACGTTCGGGTGGTCTTCAAAGTAGCGCATGAGACGAATTTCGCGCAGCGTGTGCTTGGCGTCCCACTCGTCCCCTGCCATGGGCGTGATCTTCTTGATCGCGACTTGCTGGAGAAGCTCTGTGTCATTGGCCGAGCTACAGTATCGCATGAGCACCATTGAAAAGCGAGGCATCTCGGACCAGACGACGCCGTACGAGCCTTCACCAAGCACGTGGATAGCTTCGTACTTCGGCGGCACGTTAAACTCGCAGCCTTTTAACGTGAAGCCGAGGCCCGGTGCATAGTCGCCGTCGTCCGACGTCACTTTCACAGCTTCTTCCGGTGTCTCGTGACTGCTCGGCGTTGGCTTGGCCGCCTTGGCCTGGAAGGCGAGGACTTCGTCTTTGATGTACTGCCGCAGCGTCTCCAGCGGGAGGGATTGGTCCTCGAAGGCGAATTCGAGCGAGTGCGAGAGCTGCAGTGGTGGGATGGCGCCCCACTCGACGTCGACGCCCTTGAAGAAAGGGTGGGCGAGCGCTTCGTCGACCGAGATGCGCTCTTTGGGGTTGAAGCAGAGGAGCTTCTCGAGGAGGTCCTTCGTGTCGGGGTGCTTGCCTTTGCAGATCTTCTCGAGCGCGTTCGGTGGCGTTGCGGGCAGCGAGGCGAGGAATTTGAGTGCGTCCTTCTCGACCGTGTAGCCTCTGCTTCGCACATGAGACACGGGATCTTTCGCCTCAGACGCACCGCTTGTGCTTGGGTGGAATGTCAATGACCTTGAAGACCCGCGTGAGCTGGTCCATGAAATCGGAGCCCGGGAAGAGCGGCTTGCGTGTTACGAGCTCGCCGAGGATGCAGCCAACCGACCACATGTCGACAGCTACGACAATATATTGCCGTGAGATGTTACTTTTGCGTACGTTACCGCCATCGTAGACGCCGTTCGGTGCCAGCATGAGCTCGGGCGGCCGGTACCACCGCGTGACAACGTCTAGAGAGTTTTAGGTGGCTAATATACCAGCAATGGCGCGTACACTCGGTCATAGGCGAAGACACGGGGTCTGTCGAGTCAGGGTCGTGGTTCTGAAGGTCTTTGGGCACCATACGGGCCAGGCCAAAGTCTGTGATCTGCAGTGGCGACGTTAGCACGCGACCCCAGCGTACGAAGTACCTTGAGCTCGCAGTCCTTGTTGACGAGGAGGTTGCCTGGTTTGAGGTCGCGATGGAGGACGCCATTGTCGTGCATGGCCTTGACGCCCGAGAGCAGCTGGTACATGATGACGCTGTAGGGCAACGACGATGAGACGCGATACAGACCCTGTCGAGATGTCGTACCGGATGTGGCCGTCCGTGAGCGGGCACGAGCTCTGGATGAGGCGGTGGAGGTCCGTGTCGGCGAGCTCCATCATCATGTACAGCTCGTCCTTCTCGACCGACATGGTCAAGTCCTTGAGTGAGATGATCTAATCGCAATATCGATTGATGCCATGCGGCAGCTTCAGGCGCGTACGTTTTCGTGCTCGCCAAGGCAGCGCATGAGGCGGATCTCGCGCAGCGTATGCGTGGCATCCCACTCGTCGCCGGCCATGGGCGTGATCTTCTTGATCGCGAGCTTCTCTTGCGTCGTCGTGTTGAGGACGGAGCAGACGACGCCGTACGAGCCCTGGCCGATGGCGTCGAGCGGCTCGTACTTGGGCTCGACGTGGAAGGTGCAGCCGTTGATCGTGAAGCCGAACTCATGCTTCACGGGCGTCGCGTGCTTGGGCATGGACGCTCGATAGGAAGAATCGAATTACGTCGACCTCGGCGCTCTTGCAGCCGCGAGCGTGAAACGCTCGGCTTTTTATATCTACCGGTCGACGCCTTTGATTGGCTGAAATCGCCCACAAGTCAGCGATGATTGGGGCACCTCCGCGCGTTATTTAACCGCCCTATCACGCCTAATTATAAACAAAAGCTATTTAAGTCGGACCTGCATTTAGACCACGACAGGCATCCTCGACGCATGACATGGCGCGTACGCGGCGGACGAGAGGCCCATGCGCCGCACCATACGCCCATCATCTCTTCTGCAGTAGTATTTAGCAAGCAGGTATTCTGTATATTGACGGGTGTTTTTAAAATGGCACCTTCCACCACGCAATGAACTCTTCCCAGTCGATCGTGCCACTAGGTTCATGATGTGATGGGCGCCGAGCAGCTGCAAGTAGATACCTGCCATCAGCGTCAAACTCCATGATGAGGTACTCGAGCTCTTCCTTGGAGAGCGGCTCGCCGAGGTCTTCGGCGATCTTGCCGAGTTCTTCGGCGTCAATGTCGCCGGTCCCGTCCTACACGTGCAGCGAGGTTGACGTTCTCGCATCATATTAAAGCAGCGTCGAGTACCTCGTCGTAGTCGTCGAAGACCTTGCGCAGCTCTTGCTCGTGCTCTAGCGACAGCGCCTACGACGTCGCTACATGAGCCTTCTTCGTCCCGCTGCTCTTGTCCGCACCATGACAACAAATCTCAACTGCGCCGGTTCGACGACCGGTTACCGCCGCCGTTTCAGCCTCGGTATCCGGCCTCGCACAACCGGATTCCATTTCAGCCAATGGCATTGGACGTGGCGTGATTTGGCGCGTTGTGATTGGCGGATGGAATGCGGCGCACTTATCCTTGGAGAAGGCATTGAGCAGTCGGCCCTGCCATGCACATGCGCTGGCACATCCTCGGAGCGGTCATCGTTGGCGCCATGGCCTGCGGCGACAACTCGCCGCCCAACCGCCTCGACACATGCGCCACGTACGCGACGCGGTGCCCACGGGACGACACGTACGAGCTGGCTATGCACAATGGCTGCCCGCGCTGCTTTCATCGCATAACGTGCAAGGTCCACGCCGAGCTTGACGAGCAGGCGCTTACGCTCAGCAGCAAAGCGCCCGTCTTGAAGGCCGCGTTTGGTAATGTCGTGCGCGAAGACGCGGTGCTCGTTGCGCACAAGGGCATGCTCGCGGCCATTGCCGCCATTTGCGCCCTCGTCGGCGTTCTGATTGCTGCTGCGATGCGCAAGCGACGACAAGCGCCCACGAGCTACTACTCGCGCATTCGCAATCCACTCATGGAGGACGCCGACGAGAACGATGACTTGAACCCGTTCTGCCAAAAGCTGCCTCTCGACGACGCATCCCTGGTGCGCCAGAGTCCTCGCGCGCAAGGCGTTTTGGCCAAGATACTCCAGCTAAAATAGTTGTAGCATGCTGTAAACACACTTTACGATGCTGGGCAGTCAAGCCAATGTCTCATGGCGTTTTGCCGTCAATCGATCAATGGAAGCAGTGCTCTCACAGGTTCCGTACGGGGTGAGCTGGCACCTGTACGTTGTATTGGGCGTGAGCCCGAAGCGATGGTCATGTGCGAGAACCGCGCCGTGGCCCGAAAACGTCTGCGCAGCGAAGGCTGACTGTTGATTTTGATAGAGTCGGATGCCACGCTGCTGTTTCGTCGCTCTGCACAAGTTAGCCGACCACTGATTGAACGCAACCCGATACTGTTGGCGCTCCAGACGCTGGTCGACAAACGAGATGTATTATGTGTGACATGCTGTTGAGAAGCCTTCGACTCTATGCGTCGTCGTCCATGTCCATGGCGGGCGTGTAGAGCACGGCTGCATCTTGCACCCGGACGACCTTGCTAAAGTAGCGGCGACTGAGAAGACCCTTTTCGCCAACGCCAGGACACAAGAGGACGTTGTTGGCCGAGCGGTAAAACGGGATGCCATCCGCTAGCACCTTGGCGACGTCGACGTAGATCTTGAGCTGGACGGATGTGCGCATGCCGCTAATGACCTCGTTCGCGCCAACGTCGCCGGCGGCAAAGTGGATGTGGTTGCGCTTCATGCGGCAAAGGCCTTGGTGGAAGATGGCCTCCCAATGGCGCAGGTACGTGCCGTGGATGCAGATGAGGCCAATGGCCTCGTCCGCGCGGACAGGCGTCAGCAGCTCCGTGTCCAGCACAACCGGAATCGAATGGCCCTGGTTGGCACGGATGCGCCACTGGCTGCTATCGGCGTCATTCATATCGAGCGAGAAGCGCTGCTTCGAGTCCAGCGCCACGACGCGCTCGAGGTCGGCGAGCGCGAACTTTTTGAAGTCGCGCATGGCAAAGATCGCGCTCAGCGGCACGTAGCCGTCGGCCGAGATCGGGAGCTTGAGGCTCACGGCGCCATGGCGCAGTACGTACGTCAGCCGCTTGGAGAACCGGACGTCGTCGGAGCTGAGCGCCATTGATGAAATGTCCTACCAACTGCGACCCACATGGACCATCACTCACGTTTTTTTGGGTGCGTTTAGACGCGAACGTTCTCCGCATCTTCGTTGCGCGATCTTGAGATCTTAGTTCCCAAGATTGATACTCAAGGACTGTCCACTCCTGGTGCTCGATGACCACCACCTAAAGCACCCGCCAGGACACAAAGAAGTCCTGCGACGGGCCATACATCTGCCACGCTGTGCAAGGCTCGGAGGCTAAAAGCACCACGTCGAAGTGGCCTCGATCACGCGTCGCGATTGCAGACTTGGATAGAATCGCGACCGCGCAGCCACCCATGACTACCCAACGAGCTTTCATCGTTCAGAGCACTCGAACACTCTGCCCTCCGGCTCGACAATCTCGTGCTTCAACGTTGTTGCAAACGCCATAAATTGGCCGCAAGTGTCAAATTCAACTACTCGAGCAAGCTCGATTGCACCGCGACGGCGATCGCAGCACTCTGAAACATGGAGAACGGTTTGGTATAGTAGACAAAGAACTTGCTCGCCGCGGCGTCCTACTCGATCCCCAATCACATCGACGCACACAACGTCATCATCACCTACCCTTCCTTGTCGATGCGTAGCCACGACGTTGCTGTCTTTGGACACTTGACGTCCACAAGTGGGTTTGCGAATTTCTACACGATTCAGTGCCATCTCTACGAGTGCAAATGAAGGGAGTGCGCACCTCGAGGACCGAGGAGCAGATCTGGGCAGCGTCTCTGGGCGCGGCTTTGCCTCGAAGCAAACTCAAGAGCGTGTTCTAGCGCTGGTTAGGAGCTTTGATGGTGCGCCGTCGCCCACCTGAGGTTGCAGCTGCACGTCCAGCTCATGCTTGCCGTCGCGTAGCTCGAGCGTAAAGACGCTGCGCTGCTTGATGTGCGGGCACACCATCTACTCAGATGGATCGCGTCAACGTATCTTCTTGCTCTCCCACGACCTTGTAGCGCTTGCCAAGGGGCGTCTGTGCTACCGAGAGCTTTCCCGCATAGCCTGGGTTGTTACGCTTGCACGCTTTACTCTCACTCAAGCTAAAACAACATTGGATGAGACGCCAAAGATTGGAAGAAGTCACGTTACCTGAACCGAATTTTGAGCTTGTTGGCGCAGCTCCGGCCGTAGAGACAGAACTCTTGCTGCGTCTCGGTGACTTGCGGAAGGTAGATCTTGAAGTACTTGGCGCCATATTGCTTGAGCATCGTCTACGAAGAACCAGGAAGGTTACGCGCCCATTCTACTCGTCCCCTGGATGTCGTACTTGGTCCGAGAGGCATAGCTCCATGATGAGTACGCCCGTATCCACGGGCCGCAGATGCAGAAACCCTAGCGGACTCTTGCGCAGCGCGACATCGTCGTCCTACAAGCCTCGTTCTCAGATTGTCGTCGTCGTTGGCGTCTACCTCGTTGTCGATGGCGACGCTGCGACGCTTCTCGGTCTCGACAGGCGGCGCTAAGACCACCGTCGCGTCGGCCGGCGGCGCATCCGTCTTCTCCGCAGCCGGTCGGTCGTTGACAAACCAGTCCTGGGAAGCGTCGTCGTCGTCCGAGTCGGCCTCCTGGAACTGCGCCTGGAGCCTACAACGATCTCTTTAAGTACTTATCCATACGATCAGGGAGATGGCCAACTTGGACGAGAGCGCGACGTGGGCAGGCGATAGGTGCGTCTCCCGCCGGACCTCGGTCGCCTTCTTGGACCGGTCGACGCACGGGCTCGCTTGCATGCCCGTGTATTTTTAGCCGTCGCACCGTTTCGACGGCGACGGCGACGATCGGCGACGACGCTTCTCCTCCCGTGTCGTCGATCGACGCCGGTGCGCCACGAGGCTGCAACGGCTGCAACGGGACGCCCCGTCGCCAAGGTCGCGACCCCGACGATAGACGCGCTCGACGACGGCCATGACGTGGCAGCCTAAAAATAGGTCATTTGCATCGCGATGGCCGACTACTACGACGCGCTGCGGGACGCGGTCTGGAACGACGACCTCGAAGCGCTCCAGATGTGCATGCACGCCGGTCGCATCGACGTCAACCACACCGACTCGGTATGCTCGTGGCGTGCGTGATTCCATCTTGCGAGGCGCTGCGTAGGCAGGGCAAACGCTGCTGCACCTCGCGTCGTTCTGGGGCCGGACCGAGATTGTGCGACTGCTCGTGTCGCTCGGTCTAGCACGACGTGCATATCAAGCATGCAACGAGTGAGATGTTTGTGTAGGCGCGAGCATGAAGGCCAAGAATGCAGTAGACGCGCTCGTCCTCCTCTGCGTGCGATCATGGTGGGTGGCTTGTCGTAGGCTGGCTGCACCGCCCTCGACTTGGCGATTCACTGGGGCCACTCGGCGACGGCCGAGATGATTCGCTTGCGCGGTACGCGCGTCCTCGCGACGTGAGCGCTGAGGCGGATATATGCTAGGTGGCCTCAGCGTCTGGGAGGAAAAGATGGGGCTGCTCCAAATGCAAGTCGAAGATCTCTCGACCACGCTTGCCGACTGCGAAGCCGAGAACCGCCACAAAGACAGCCAGCTCCAAGCTTATCGCACCGAGATTCTGGAGCTACACACCAAGTGGCGCGCGACGCTTGATCTGCTCGACGCGGAAACCAAAAAGGGCGTCGCCTTGCAGGCGCGGCACGACGAGCTCGCACGCGTCACGGACAAGCTGCGCACCGACCTCGCGGGCCTCAAGCAAGAGTTGCACGAGGCGCAGCTCGAGGCCATTCGCATCGACATGGAGCGCGTGGCGGCCGAGACGACGCGGGACGCCAGTCTGCAGCAGCGCGAGGTCGCGGTGCGCGCGGCCGCCGACGCGTACGCTGTTCAAGTCGAGCGACTTCGCGACTGGCAGGCCGCCGAAGCCGCGGCGGTCATGATGGAGACGCAGCGCAACGCCGCGTGGACCGAGCGCGACGCCGTACCTTTTTCGTGTTCTCTCTTTTCGTGACCGGAGGTGTAGATTAAACTGCGGGCCAGTGCGGTGGCGATCGAGCTGCGGCTCGTCACGGAGCGACTCGAATTCACCCAAAGCGAGCTCACGGCGCTGCGCCAAGAGACGCTCGAGTTTACGGAGGCGAAGCGCAAGGAAGAGATCCGCCAGCGCCGCGCGATGCGGGCGCTCGAAGTTATCTCTGCCGACGACCGCCTCGAGAAGCTAAGTAAGGCCAAGGAGTATGGCAACCGGTCCAAGAACCAACCCTCGGTGCGAAGAATGCGTCGCCATCGTCGTAACATTGCTGTGTAGCAAGAGAGTAGCCAGAGCCCCACAGCGATGCGTGCGCAGACGGCGGTGGCACTCGTATCGCAGGAGCTGCACCCAGACCTCGCGGTCTTTGAAGAGGCTTTTGTGCACACGGTCAAGACGTTCACGGAGGCGCGGCGCGACAAGTGGGCGGCGCTCGCGATCCAGACGAACGAAGGCCAGAGCCAAGCGCGCTTTGCCGTCGCTCGGCCTCTCTTTAAGCCTGCGTCGGCCAGCCCCGCGGGTTACTCCCGTCGTCGCAGCGAGCACTCATGACAGGCGACGTAGGCGCCAAAGTCAACTGCGCGGTGTACGGCAAGTACGCCAAGACGCAGGGACGCCCCGCAACGGACCACCGGGCCAAAGTCCAGCGGCATACGCAGCTGCCTCCGATGCTCACCAAGTAGAGCATAGTAGGTGTAGGGTAATTTAATGAGATTTAATGAGACAGACGATGTCTCGGAGCTCGCGCATCCGCGCCGTTTTCTTTTTTTTCCACGTTTTTCGGTAAACAATCCCGTCGCAGAGGATGCCGGCAGAGCATGTTGCGGATCGTTGCTTGTGCGTCATGTCATGACGGTCAGAGTACATGGACCGTTCGGCGGCGACGGGTTGATTGTGGTCGGCAGCGAGGCGGTGGTACCGTCCCAAGTCAATCGCGCGGGCTAAATGAGGCCCCTGACTATGGCCACCTCGCGGATACGAAGTAGTTTACTGTGCTTCATCGTTGTTCTGCTCGACGTGGCGAAATTGTACCAGGTACACCAACGACCCTTTCAAGTCGCGTGGGTGGTTGCCAGTGTTCTGCTTCTGGCGGTTCAACACCCCCAAAACGGTGTTCTGCGACGTTGGAGCCAAAACGATCTCGCCGAGCTATTTTAGCTTTTCCGGTCCTCGTCCCCCGAGACAGGTCGGCAATTTTCACCTCTTCACCCCAGCTCATATCTGCAACCCGACTGCAGCGAGAACTACCAACACGATGGCTGAGTGCAACATGAACACCCACTTCTGCGTCAAGAACATCAATGGGACATCGGGACCGCGGTACGCCAAGTCGAGCTCCAAGACCGAGAGCTCGTGGCTGGAGATGTGGCGCCAAGCGACCGGGTCGAACCGACGGACTTGTTGCATCAACGGCTGCGCGAGAGAGGATCTGGTTGGCGCTCACGTCATGATCACGGACCGACGCTCGGACAACACTTGGTACCTCGCCCCCTTGTGCAAGGGACACAACCACTGCTCCAACACAAATGGGATGTGGATCGCTCGAAACGTCACCCTCATCCCAGTCTCAAATTGAGTCCCAGGAAGCGCCAAGAGTAGAGTAACTCTAATCTCAAGACGCGAAAGCACCAACGATAGTTATAGCCAAGGTCCACGTGCCCCATCCTGATTGCAGTAGACGACCAACGAGCGAGACGCAGGATGGACGAGACCATGGAGGCCCCTCGAGAAGCTCAGGTTTGCATTCACTCTCGTAGGTGCAACAAGAGGAGGCGCGTCGGCATACATGTTCAGCTCCTATGTGTCGTCTCTTGAGTCGCAAAGAGTACATGGGGGCGCGTCACGACGCCCCGGGGCGGCGGATCTGTGCCAAAGCGGACGGAAGTCGCCATCGCGCGGCGCGGCGAGGACGACGACTTGGGCCGCGTCGGTGACTCGGGCGCGGCAAAGCATAGTGTGCGCATCGAGTTGGGGTCGTACTTGGTCGGGCTCGTCGTCGTCGTCGTCGTTGTTGTTGTCGGCGCCTGCCGAATCGCCGCCATGAGCTGCGTCGTCTCCTTCTTGTACATGGTTTTTGTGAGCTCGAACGTCGCGGAGAGGGTGTGCAGCTCCGACTCGAGGCGCAATATTGTGCGTTGCTGGCCCAAAGGTGATTCGTTCGAGGGGACTGCTGGATACAACCACGTACCGCTGCGCGGAGAGCGGTCTCGGTCGCCTGCGCTTGTCCGTGAAGAGAGCACTGCGTCGCCTCCAAGTCCTTGCAGCGCTGCCGGAGCTCGTTGCAGAGTGTCGCGTCGCCGACGTCCGGTGTCGCCTCCAGAGCGCGCAGCCGACCGTGGACGCGCGTGACCTCACTTTGCAGCGCTTGCATCTCCTAGGGCCCGCGTCGCATGTGTGTTTTTGCTTGATTGTACCTTGTCTTTGGACTCGAGAATGGCCGATTGGGCGTCTGCGTGGCGCTCGATGTCCAAGCTCACGGCCGCGTTCAGGTACTCGCACTGCCGGCGCATGTTCTACGCATCTTCGCATCCTATCGACGCGTCTCAAGGTGCACTTACGAACGCTACGTGGTCGACGACCGGCGAGAGAGTCTCGACGGCGCGGCTACAGGTCGCATCGAGGAGGTCGCGCATCTCGGTTTCTGCGCGGTCCAAGACGTCGCCGTAGACGCGGCGCGTGTCGGACGACAGCGACTTCTTGCGCAAGTCGACCATGATGCGGTCGCGCCAGTCCTGCACGCGCACTGCGTTCTCCTCGCGCACGTACGTGGCCGCAATCGTTTTGCGCAAATGGTCCATGAGCTCGGCCGTGCCCGCGAGGAACGTTGCCCGCGCATCTGCCAACCACTGTCGTCTCTACGTCAAGCATCGTGCAGACGCACCTTTGGGCACGAGGCCGCGTTTGGCCAACGTCGAGTGGCATGCGGCCAACGCCGCCGTCTCGGCTCGCTGCTGCATGCGACAAGTCGTCGACGGTTTCACGTTGCACTTTCTTTAGACATGCATACTATCAAGGCCTCACCCTTTACGACCTTGATACTATATTTGACTAGACAAGGACGTCGGGGGTGTGGACGATGTGCAGTAGCTCGTGAAAGAGGTGCCACGCGTGCGTGCCTTGGAGCGGCTCGTCGCGCAGAATGTGTTCGAGCGGTGTCACGAGGCGCAAGCCGGCGGTGCTGTCGAGGTGCGTCTGGCGCTCGATGCCGGTGACAATCTCGTGGCTCGTGGCGGCCCAGACGTTTTTCAAAAGGGCGTACGTCAGGTCGGCGTGTTGGAGGAGCATGCCGTCGCTCGGTGCGGCAAAGAGAAGCAGCGTCTTCTCGAAGAGAGCGCTCGCCTCGATCGGCACAACGCCGCACTCCAAACACGCCGCGCTACAGTGCAGCGGCTTGGGCCGCGCCGCCACCTACAGGATGGTTCGTCGCCACATACATTGGTTGCAGCGACACACCCGCAGCGCCGCTTGGTACGCGCTGGCCGCAGCGTACGGGTGCGCGCGGGCGTTGAAGCCGGCGACGATGGTCCGGAACGTCTCGAACGAGTCGACCGCTTGCCCGAAGCTCGTCTCGATGTGCAGCTTGGTGGTCGCGTAGCGCGCTTCCCACTCGTCGACGCAGATGGCCAGCACTGCGTAGAGAGGGATCCACATGGTCCCGTAGATCTGCGCCAAGCTCGCGACCTTGGCCTTGGCGCGTTGCAGCGCGTCATTCGAGAAATGCGACAACACGATGTTCATGGCGTCGAACGCTTGCTGCTGGCCGACAAACTCGCCGCCGTCGCTCTCGACGAGGTAGTAGCCGTCGTGCGACACCTTGGCGAGCACGTGCAACGCGTGCAGAGCAAACCAAAACGCCATGCGCGGGAGCGCGTCGACGCCCGCGAGGCCCAAGAGGCGGCTCCAGAGATGGATCTTCTCGCTCTGCGTGTCGAGGTGCGAGAGACTCGTTACGAGGTCCACGAGCCGCTCGTTCGCAAAGCGAGGCACGCGGAAGCGCTCGAGGAAGATGCGGTACACCATGTCTTGCGGCGACAAGGCGAGGAGCTCCGTAGGCGCTTGCGCTTTGCTGCCGTCAGAAGCGCCGCTCGAGAGCTGCAGGATGATCTCGTTGATGACGAACGAGAGGATCCGATGCGTCGCGGCCACCGTATAGTTGTATGGCACGTACTCGGCGCGCAAATGCTGGACGCAGTGCTGGAACGATGCAGGCACTGTTCGCTTGTGGTCTCCGAGGCGCTTGTTGGGCGTCTGCTCCAACGAGGGCGCCACCACTACTCGGCGCGTCTTAGCCGAAGCGAAAACAAGTAACATGGAATACCATGCGCGGTGGCCGCCATGCGCACAGCTTGCTTTATGTGGCGAGGCCCGGTGCTCTGCGCTGTGAGCGGTGCCGTCTCTGTTTGGGCACTTCGGCCGCAGCGTCGGCGAACCGGTGCTCTCGATTGGCTCTCCACTGTCGCGATGAGCTCTTGCAGCTGGCCTTCCATTTCAAGCAGTTCTTGGATCGGTGGAATGAAGAACGCGTGTTGCCACACCAGCTGCGGGTCCCATCCGAGCGTGCAGTCGGGACTGCTCAGCGTGGTGAGGAGGGCGAGGCGCTTCAGCGCTGCTTCAAGCTCCGTGCTCACGGCGCTGGCTTCGAAGCTCGAGAGCACGCTATGGCCATGGTGCTACAATACGATCCAGAATTCGCTGATAACTCCGTGCTGTCGCACCGTCGCGGCATCCTCTGAAGACGCGGATGCGAACGCCCGCACAAACGTATCGCTATGAGCAAGGCTGAACTTGGCGTCCAGCGACCGGCGGAGCTCCTCGACGATCTCAATGCCGGTGCAGAAGCGGGGCGCGGCGCGCGGCTGGTCTGGGAACGCGTCCAGCACGGTCTGGACGAGCTGGCTCGTCAGACGCACGAGAATCTGATCCTAGACGCCCGCGTGGCCATTGATCGTTTTCGAATCCAAGACGTACGGCAGCCAGATACTTGTTGAGGTCGTTTCGGAGGCGAATGCCAAGGTCCTTCTCGGCCGCCACAATCTTGTGCTTGTGCTGGAGCTTTCCATGGAGCACGTCCATGGTCGCACGCTGCTGCTCGTGGCGTCGCTCGAGCTGGTCGACTTCCACCTACACCAGGTTCACAAATTCATATTCAGATCCAAATCCAGTTGTACTTTGAGGGTCTTGAGGGTCTGGCTGAGCACAACGATCTCGTCTTCGATCGACTTGTTCATCGAGGCCATCGTGCTCGAGACGCCGTGCCAAAGACCGTAGAGAAAGTGACTCGAGGTCGGGCACTTGTCAAAGAGTAGCCGCGAGAGCTCGTACATGACCGCGTCGGCGTAGTCGAGCGTCAGCGTGAGCTTGGCGTGGCACTCGGTTTCCATCGCCTGCGCTGTGCAGAGCTTCTCGTAGCGCAGGCGCTGCCACTGGAAGAGATAGTTCACTTGGTCTTTCGAGAGCGGCGGCCGAGCCTACATCCGCGTCTCAATAGTCTCAACGTTGAAAGGATTTTTAACCTTGGGGAACTCGACGACCGTCCACGGCTTGGACGAGTCCATCGCGTGCAGATTCAGCGAGACGGAGCGCAAGTCGAAGCGCGACTCGACGGGGCAGTAGTTGTAGATGCGCTGGATGACTTCGTCCTCGGGCACCTAGCAACAGCGTACACCCCAATGCGATGCAGCTCGTCGTACGCGGGTCGGCGGAAAGGCGCGGCACCGGCGAACGTGCCGGTACGAGTTGTCGGGTGCGACCTTGGGCAGCTCAAGGCGGCGGGCGGAGGCGCGCGTCTCATACGCAGCCTTGTCGGTGAGCTCAAACGCGAGCGAGGGTGGCTTGCTGCAGCGATGCCGCGGCGACGCGAGCGCGAGCTTGAGCTCTCGTAGCTGCGCCCGCGGAGACGGCGCGCTCGGCGCTTGCTCGGGGCCGATCGCGGCGACAAACGACGCGACTTGCGTTCGATCTTTGGCGGCCTTGCGCACGAGCATCGCCTCCATGCGGTCGAGCAGGCCTGCGAGTAGCTTGGTCCAACCCACATGCACGCGATGGCCGTCGTCGTCGTCGCTGAAGCACGCTTGGACGACTTCCAGCGCGATCGTCAATGTGTCTAAAGGCGTGAGTGGGTGGTCCGGGTCCGACTCGGCGGCGACAGCATCCGCGATCTTGCGCGCCACGAGCGCAGCGCTCCATGGGAACTGCACCTCGCTCGTAGCCTCGCCCTCCTATATAATAGGCGTAGTGTTCCGATCAAGTTTGTTGTGACGTGGAGGCACCCGCAAACGAGGCAGCGGCTGCGACGTCGGTAGAGAAGCCAGCGCCTGGTCGAGTCGTCGCTGGAGGTTGCACAGGATTGTATCGAGCTCCTTGCGCTGGTGGTCGTCGAGCTCCGTCTGGAGCACGCCAAGCGGCTTTCCTCGCTCGAGGACGGCGACGGGCTCGGGGAGGTTGGGGAGCACAACACCGAGCCGTGTTCGCTTGAAGACCTTGCCCTCGCCTGCCCCGACCATCGTACGAGCCTTGAAACCGCCACGAAGAAAGGGCAGCACTAAACCCACCCAACTCTGTCTCGCACCCAAACCATGACGCAGCTGGTGTCCGATCCCGCCCCTACCCAACCGCCGATGACCGTGTGCAACAGCACGCGCCGAAGCGTCGACAAGGCGTCCTGAGCCTCGCGCGCTGCCCGCTGCTTTCGGCCGCGCTGTCGGCGCCGTCAACTCACTGCCTCGCCGCTGCTCGTCGTCGTTTGCAACAGCTGGGCGTTTACACGACACGGACGTGGCAACGTCATGGAAGTGAGTTGCGTGCATTTAGAGCCATCTGCGCGGGTGACTTTGCCCTTTGGGTGCATTCTTCAATTCGCCTCGACACCGACACGGACCAGTACACAGCATGGGCAACGCAGCCTCGGACATCTCAATCTTCGCCGACGGCGAAATGGAGCACGAGTTTGCAGCGCACGGCGGCACGGGCGACGTCTCGGTCAAGGAGCTCATCTCCGAGGGCTACAACATGGTCATCGACTCGGTCATCCGCCCGCCGCGCGCCACGTACGACCTCGAGGAGCTCGGGCCCGAGACGCTGACGCTGCATGACCCGCTGTCGCAGGATGTCGTGTACGCCAAGCGCGTCGACTTTACGCTCCGCAACGAGCGCCACCTCAACCTCTCGTGCTCGCACTGGCGGCTGCTGCAGAACGACGAGCTGACGCCGCGGCCGGTACCCTTGCCTCTTATGTGGCACTCGATGTGACGTGCGCGTGGATCTTGTAGAGCTCGTGCTTGGTCTACCTGCACTCGAACCTCGGCTCGCGCAAGGACGTGCTCAAGCTCCGTGACGAAGCGCTCGCGCTCGGCTTCTCGGTCCTCGCGTTCGACTGCTCGGGGTCGGGCAACTCGGACGGCATCTACGTCACGATGGGCTGGAACGAGTCGATGGACCTCAAGAGCGTGCTCGACCACCTCGAGGGCGACGACAGCGTCCTCGACGTCGTCCTCTACGCGCACAGCATGGGCGGGTACCCCGCGCTCCTCAACATTGCGAGCCGCGCCCAGGACAAGACGCACGAAGTTGCGATCGCCGGCGCCAACGTCGACGCGATCCCCGCCCCCTTCCGCCGCAGCAACATGGCGCCGTACACCAAGCCGATCCGCGGCCTCGTTCTCGACAGCGGTAGCATCATTATGATCTCCATCAGCTGCATCCTCCTCATCCGCTTGTAATAGCGTACAGCACGATGGACATGGTCACAGACGAGCTCGTCATGGGCGTGCGCCAGGAAGGCTTCCAAATCCCCAAGATGCTCCTCAAGACGGCCACGAAATGGGTCGAAAAGTCGGTCGAGAAGCGCGCGGACGTCGACCTCACGGTGCTCCGCCCGGTCGAGTTTGCGCCCATGTGCAAAGTGCCCGCGCTGCTCGTGTACGGTCTCAAGGACGAGTACATTATGCCGGAAAACGCCTTGGAGCTCGACGCCAAGTACGCAGGCCCGCACGCGACGATGGCCCTCGACGTCGACCACTACGCCAAGCGCGATCTCCACTCGTACCGAACGTCGCTCCTCTTCCTGCGCACCGTCGTCACCAAGCTCAACGAGGCCAACTACGAAGAAACCTTGTCGCCGCCATTTCAGGACGAGCTGCGCCGCATCAAGGCTGCCGTTTTTCGCAAGGCGGCCGTGTAATAATGACATACCAATGATCTTTGTCAATACGACGATTGTCCTATTGTCCTTGCCACCAGAACCGAATAATGTACAATATCGTCTACTGCGAGTTACGCGGTTACCAGTAGTCTTCGATGAGCGGTTGGGCTTCTCGGACGACGACGCGGTCGCACTCCCCGACGCCGAGCACGACAGGAAATCGTAATCTTTGATCTCAAAGTCCTCGACAAAGTCGTACTCGTCCGGCTTGGCTTCGGACACGTCGTCGTCGTCGTCGCCGCCATGGCGCGAGAGCAGCTCGGCGTCGACGATGCTCGCAAAATGGACACGGAGCTCGACGATCTGGCCGTACGGGAACGGGCCCAGAAACGCCTTGTCGAACGCGAGCCGGAGCAGCGTGTCGCAGACGCAGTAGTCGTCGGTGCGGCCCCAGTGCGACGTCCGGTACGGGGCGGTCGCGCGCCGCAGCGACTCGGTCGAGAATTTCAGCGTCTCGTAGACGTCAAAGGCCTCGTCGCACGCGAGGATCGCATCGGCGTGGAGCTTGAGGAGCGTGAGGCCAATGCGGTGGATGACCTTGGCGCCTTCGGCGAAGAAGACGTCCCAGACCCGCAGCGTCGTCTCGAGCGGAAGCGAATTCACAAAGAGGCAGAGGAACCACTTGAACGTGAGCGGCGCGAGGTGCACGTGGAGGGTACTGAGGTGCGACGCGACGTCGGGCAGCTTTTGCGCGACGAGCGCGTGAAAGACGTGCTGGTCGACGCGGGATCCGACCATCGACGTCGTATGGTACTCGGGCACCAAGTCTTCAATGACGCAGGCCAGGACCCAGAACGCTTCTTCCTCGCCCATGTACACGAGCAACACGGCGACGAGGAAGTTCATGCTCTGGCAGTACCCGACGCTCGGGTTGCGGAGGCTGTACATGGAGAGAACCCGGCGCAGCTCCGAGACGTTGCCCTCGCGCTCTTCGCGCGAGTCGGGCTCTTGCGGAAAGGTCCGGTACAAATCCTTCTCGATTTCGTTGCCCACGTCGTCCGGCACTTCGTCGACGCGCCAGAGCAGCGCGTCGTACTGCGCATCGGGCGGCGCGGACGACCGCTTCTGCTCGGCGCCGCTGCAGAGGAACCACACTTGGCCGCGGTACTCGATCGGAATGCCGGCACGCAGCATCGACTCGACCTGCCATTGGCCGAGCGAGAAGCCCATGAAGCCCATGTTGCCAGCGTCCGAGAGCGACCGCCGGCGAAAGCCCGACGACGACGACGACGCCTCGTGTTTTGGCTTTAGCGGGCCATGGAACGAGGCGCGTGACCGCTCCGTGTCGTGCGCGACAGCGTCTTCTTCGACGCGGCGCCGCCATTTCTGGAACCAGCTGAGTTCCCACTCCTTGGAAATGAACTTTTCTTCCCACTTCTTCTTCTTCATGCTCGTCATCGTTGTCAACTCAATCTGCTCGTCAAAGCTGAGCGGCTCGCGCCCTGGCGAGCTCAGGCTCTCGAGGAACCGGCAGCGAAAGTGATTCGAGCCGTTGCAATTGCACGTCGTATGAAGCGTCGGGCTCTTGCGGTACTTGCTGGCGGCGCGTGGCTGGGCTTTCTCCGTCGAGAAGAAGCGGCGCCGGCCCGCCTTCGTGGGCGAGCAGGACATGGAGTGGCGCAGCACGCGCGCATGCGTCTTGCGCTTCTCTTGCGGCAGCGCGAAGCGCTCGCGCGGGCGCATGCACTTGAGGAAGCCGCCATGGCCGTCGTCGTGGCCCGCATGTGCCATAGGACCCGTCGGCGCAGTAACAATCGATCTGCCGAGGCCAGTACCTCGGCGAGACCTAGATCTGATTTTTTAGTGGGTCACCGCCTTTTTATTCGCCCTATCACTTGCTTTTTGTATGTCATCTGGGTGGGCAGCCGTAATTAAATGCACTTGTCGCGTGCCCCGTACCGTCGGGTCCTAATTAGGCTCCAAAACAGGATCTCGGAGCCCAAGGCAGTTACAGCCGCTTGCGTTTCGGAAGATCGCATCATTTGGTGGACGGACGATGGCCGACGGCGCGTGGAAGAGCATCCGCTTCGACGAGCTCCATGTGGGTGAGAAGATCGGCGGTGGCGGCGTGGGCATCGTCTACAGTGGCACGTACCGCGAGAAGCCCGTCGCGCTCAAGACGCTGGTGCGGCGACTCGAACGATACCACGCACGCCCAATTGCTTGATGGAATAGTTTGATCCGCGCGTCGACCAAGCGCTCAAGGACGAGTACATGGACGAGCTGCTCGTCATGAGGTAGCACGCTTCGAGGTGGTATCGCGCCTCAAACTGCCGCTCTAGCAAGCTGCAGCACCCGCACATTGTGCACTTTATCGGCGCGTGCATGGAAGCGCCCAACTTGTGTTTCGTCATGGAGCTCTGCAACATGTCGCTCTTCGACCGCCTTCACCGCACGAACCTCGCGCTGAGCGTGACCGAGCTCGTCGAGATGGCGGTGCGTGTCCTACACTGTACATGTACCACTCCATGTCTCTCACACGCATCGCAGACGGGCGTCGCCGACGCCATGATGTATCTCCATGCGCAGTCGCCGGCCATCATTCATCGGTACATGCTGCAAACGGTGTCCTTGGATGGTCATTGCTGCGTGTGCACAGCGACCTCAAGAGCCAGAACGTGCTCCTGGACATGCACGGCGTAGTCAAGCTCTGCGACTTCGGCCTCGTGTGGTGCGTCGTCTGCTGCGTGGTAAAGAGGTTTCAACCTGCGTAGCACCAAGGAGACGACGGCGGGGACACCAGCGTACATGCCGCCCGAGCTGCTCGCGGGGCGTCCGTTCTCCAAGGCTGTCGACGTGTACATGTATGGCGTCCTGCTCTGGGAGGTGATGTGTGTTTCTGCTGCTTGACTGCGATCTCCTCATCGCGTCTAGCTCTTTGCTCGGGACGTGCCGTTTCGCGGCTACGACGTCGACGACATCCAGCGCAAGGTGCTCGCGGGCGACCGGCCTCAGATCCCGACGCTCGACTGCCCTCAAAAGTGCAAGGTACAAGGATTGCGGCTCGCATCGTAGTGGAAGATTTTGCGGCTAGGAACTCATTCGCATGTGCTGGGACCACGACCCGGCGCGCCGCCCGTCCTTCAAGACGATCCATGCGACGCTACGCGAGATCGACTGCGCGGCCGAGTTCCATCGCGCGATGGACCACGTCATGGAGGAAGACGCGCTCGACTGTCTCGTCAAGAAGCGGAAATAGCGCGCTTCAGCGTCGACCGACCTTCCAACTTCTTCACTGCTGCAATACGAAGAAGCTTCATACATTGACCTCTTCGTCGCTTTGTATGAACGCGGTCCTTGCAGTGGCGAGGATCGGAGTCATCGCTGTCTTTTGTCGATGACCGGTGCAGGTATCACCCACCGCAACTTGGAGGTCGAGCACGAGAGGGCTGCTCGCCACCCCTAGCGACCACGAGGCTTTCTCTGCAGACGAAGTCTTTGTGTCTGTGTGCACGCCAGTGGGACGCCACCGCAATGAACGTCTCTCGACAAAGTTCCGCCTCCATAAGCACAAGACCACGTTATCGTCGGGGTTCAAGGCGCAAACAAGTCGAGGCCGAGGTCGTTCCAGCGCTCGGTGCGCTCGGCGCGGAAGCCGGGGAGCACTATTAGCAAGGTACATTGGCCAGACTCACAGATCATTATGCATTACCTGGGCCCAAGAGCGGACCGCCGCTCTCTTCCGCGTTCAGGTCCATGCCCAGCGGGATCTCGATCTCTACGCAGGTGGAGCGAGGGTCAGGATCATGCTCATCTACCGTCGTCCGAGAGGCAGTCTTGCATCCATGCTTCGTCCACGACGTCCAGCAACATGCGCTCGCGGAAGACAGAGACCACCTTGCTGTCCTAGTTAGTACATGGCGCTGATGAGACGTCATCGACATCGCTGGCCGCACCATGGATGTCGAAGATCGAAGTTCAAAAACGAAGTTGCAACCGGCGAAGGCGTTGACAAGAGCAGCAAGGGCGGACAATTCGCCGCGTCGTCGGTAGCCAGTGGCATGCAGCGTCCCAGATCCTGCGGAGATGGATCTACCACGGGCGTCAGAAGCAGCCTTCGTGCACGTCGCAGGCGGCTTGGGCCGAGGGCGCGATGCTGATAAGAGCACACCGACGACGTGTTCAACATAAATGCACTCATTACCGAGCTTACTGCTCGCCCGACTGCTGGGCCTTCTTTGCTCAAACTGTGCAGGTGTCCACGTCTTCATCTGGAGCGCGTGGATCGAGGTCATTTCTTCCTTGAGCGCTTCGTTCACGGCGCGCTGGCGCTGGAGCAGCCCCATGCCCTCAAAGAGCGGGCTCACGACAATGACGCTGAACTTGGTGCCGCAGCCGTCCGAGTTGTCTTCGACCTGGATGTACGTCACTTGCAGCGCCGCTTCGAGCTTCGCAGAGAGTTCGGCCGTGGTCACCATCGTCGTGTCAAGAGGGATTCGCAAATGAATTCGTTCAACCCGCGAGCACGGTTATCCGGACGTCGCTCCTCGTTATCCGGTATGCGACTGGGACATCCCGCGATGCATCATCGTTTGGGATGATGGCATCGGGTGATGCATCGATGCACTCGATGATGCCATCGCCCAAGCCATTGGCAGCCAGGAGCCACTGCGCCCATGCAAGAGCTGGAGCGGACGACGGTGGACGCAGCTTCCATGACGGCAGTGCACAGTGGCTACTACCCATCCTTCCCATGCCCCTTGCACTTCAGGACACTGGCAGCTCGTAAACGCATCCCGCAGAAGCCTTGACGCTTGTTTATGGCTCATCACGTCCTTTCTTTGGGATTCCACGCCATCCCAGAACGGTATAATCCGATAGTATGCACAGCGAGCAATGGTCCCCACCATCAATGCAACCTACGCCGAGGGCGGAGCTAGCAACGCAGGCGGGCGCCACCGTAGGCGGCCTGATGCTACGTCGTTCGATGCGTGATCGTGTCCGTACGGCGCTTCCGCCCTGCAGCGCCGTGCCCCTTCTCTAATGGTGTAGTCGGATCGGACATGGAGGATGTTGATTCGTTCGTAAATCGAATATTTTTGACCAGTAAGCCGCAACGTTGCGCGGATTGGTGCAAAATCGACCAATGAAGCGAGCTGGCTTGCGATTGGTGGAGATCGAAATCGTCGTTTTGGATTGGGTGGTCGCGGCGTGTGCTCGGCCCATGCAACTAAGATCTACGAAGCATACTCCATTTAGCAGTGATCTACAAGTGAGCTTCTATACCATGTCTGACGCCGCCGTGAACCCCAAGGCCTACCCGCTCGCCGACGCCAAGCTTACCGTGAGCATCCTCGACCTCGTGCAGCAGGCCACCAACTACAAGCAGATCAAGAAGGGCGCCAACGAGGCCACCAAGACGCTCAACCGCGGTATCTCCGAGTTCATCGTGATGGCCGCCGACACGGAGCCGCTTGAGATCCTCCTCCACTTGCCGCTCCTCTGCGAAGACAAGAACGTCCCGTACGTCTTTGTCCCGTCCAAGGTCGCCCTTGGCCGTGCCTGCGGCGTCTCGCGCCCGGTCATCTCGGCCTCGATCACGTCCAACGACGCGTCGCAGCTCGGCCCCCAGATCCGCGCCATGCGCGAACAGATCGAGCAGCTCCTCATCTAAGCATGGGATCGAGCCACGACTTGAGCGCATGTAACTTAACACATGTAAATTTAAATGCTCCCCGAGAATCCTTTATTTGTTGGTGACCATGAGCACGTACTCGCGCGAGCTTTCGCCAAAGGTCAGCACGTCGCGCTCGCGGAGCTCAATGTAGCGCGAGTGGTCAATCTTCTTGCCGTTCAGAAACGTGTGGTTCGTGCTCTTGAGGTCCATGATGTACGGCTTGATGGTCTGGATGAGCTCGGGCTGGTCGAGCTCCGACGCCCGGTGCTCCGTCACGCGCAGCCGGAACTGCAATACCGCGTGCTGTTTGGAGATCGACTCGTGCTCCATGAAGACGTCGGCCACCTTCTTGTCGCGACCAAAGAGGCACGCGCTCTGCCGGTGCAAGTGCAGCGTAGCTAAACGACCACCATGAGCTCCTTCTCGATTGCGATCGAACGCACCAATGTTTTCATCCTTCTTGAAGACGTAGAGGCGCCAGCGCTTGTCGGGCACGCGGGCTTCGGGCGGCTCGCACCACTTCATGACAACGCCATTCCGCGTGTTGCCCGTCGCGCTGTCTTTCGCCAAAGCGCCGCTCAAACCAAAGTTGGGCTTCTGCACGACAACAGGCTCCTCGTTCGGGTCCTTGGGCTCCTCGGGCTGACCCCAGCTACAGAGACGAGTACATGCATGAGCCTCAGCACTCGCCATCGCATGGGCCTTACGCAAACTTCTCGCCCTTGCCGCCATCCACGAGGTGTGTAAAGTCGCGTGGCTTGACGTTGCCATTGCGCTGACGCGGCTCTCGGCTGCGGGACCGCGACCGCTGTCGGGCGTCGCTCCGGTCACGCGACCGGGATCGGGATCGGCGGCGACGGTCGGCCATCGCTCGTCTGTTTTCTTGCTGCGTTTGATGGCTGGTCCAAGCCTCGACTCGGTTTTAGTTTTACCCATTGTCCCATTTCAAGGGCTCCTCATTTGTATATTGTTATCGCGCCCATCAACTGGGAGAAAGGTGGGAAATAGCGCTTGCCTAGTTAGTCGGCGCCTAGTCGATCGGGCACGGACCAACACTCATATCGAACAAACAAACCTGCAGCGACTGCGTCATTTGCCATGTCGACGACCGACGCGCCGACCGACGCGACGCCGACGCTCGCGGAGCTGCAGCAGTCGCACCCTGGCGCAAGCCTCGACCTCGTCCCGCTCTTCACCTCGCGCAGCGTCCACGAGATTGCGGCGCGCGTCGACTTTCTCCTGCGATCGAGCCAGCGCATGCTGCTGCACGAAGAGCTTCCGCGCGCCTGTGGCTCGGTCACCAGCGTAGATGCTCTTGAGATCTTCCTCCTCTTCCTCGAGCATCAAGCCACGGTACGCCGCTGCCTGCACGACGAGCCTCTTTCGATAGTGCTTGTAGAAACACCCGACCGCTTTGAGCGTGACCATGTCGCTGCTGCCGCTGCTGCCCACCGCCGAGCTCATGCCCTCGAGCGTGCAAGAGGCGGCGACGCGCTTCTTCCAAAAGCATCTTCCGATCAAGGCGACCAACACGTCCATGACGGGTCTCTTTTGCGCCTTGTACCACGTCCCAATGCCCCTGCGCGTCGACACGTTCAACGCATGGCTGCGCCTCGACTCGGTGGCCGCGCTCAAGTTTCTCGAGGCCGCCGACGTCGCGGCCCACGTCGATTTAGATGCGACCCTGCGCCTCCTCGTCGAGAAGACGCACTTTAACGCGGCGGATCGCCTCGCCGTGCACGTGCCGTCGCTTCAGCGGGCGTACGTGCAGGCGCTCGTCGACACGTACGCGGACGCCAAGGTCACGAAGAAGCGCATCACCCGCTTCAACTTTCTCCCGGACGACTTTCCCGAGTTTGTCGCGCGGTAGACCTTGCACGAGCCGTCTCGATGCTCATGATGCGACTGCATAGGCGACGCCGGGCGACCATCAAGTACCTCGTCAAGGCCGGGCAGTACGGCGACGTCGACCAAGCCGTCGGTGGCGACGCAAGTGCGATGAAGTTTGCCTGCCGCTGCGCCTACGACACGTGCGGCGCCGACAGCGACGTCACCAGGCAGTTTGTGCAGCAGTACAACCTTGGCAGTCTCTTTCCCGACGTCGTTGCATCGCAGGACGCCGGCGACCTCTCGCTGTTAATGGACGACCCGCCGCGCCTCGATGGCTTTGCCTCGATCCTCACGTACCTTCCGAGCAGCCACGTCTGCTTTCTCGCGTCGCCGGTTGACGTTGCCGGCGTTGTGAAAGACTTGCTCTCGGCGCCGTTTGTCGGTCTCGACTGCGAGTGGCGCGCCTCGTACAACTCGTTTACGTCGACCGGCAGTGCGGGAAACCCGTGCGCGCTGCTGCAGCTAGCGACAAGCACGCATGTCTACCTCGTCGACATGCTCGTGCCTGGCATGCTGGAGCCGTTGGCGCCGTGGCTGGCGTCGCCGTCGTCGCTCAAGCTCGGCTTTGACATCAAGAGCGACCTCGCCGCGCTCCAAGCGCCCGTCGTGTGTGGCGTCGTGGACCTGCAGACGGTCGCCAAGAAGACGAGTCTTCTCCCCTCGAACCGGCCGTCGCTCTCGGACCTCGCGCTCAATTACCTCGGCCTCCCACTCGACAAGCGCGTGCGCATGTCCAACTGGGAGCGCCGCCCGCTCACGGCGATGCAATGCGAGTACGCGGCCTTGGACGCCTACGTGCTCGTCGCAGCATACGCCGCCGCCATCTCAGCACCGAGCGTCGCGGCGGCTGTCGCCCACTGCCGCTACGACGCCAGTTCAGACACGAATTAACCGTAATAGTACATTCTAGACGCGTTAGGCGGCCATGAAGCTCGAGAGCGCGTCAGCAAACACGACGGGCTCCGACTCGGCGGGCAGCAAAAGATGTTGTTGGATCGCCGGCGGCAGCGCCGATGCTTTGAGAAAAAACTCGTTGAGTTTGAGCTGGAGCATGTCCTTCTCTTCGCTCAGGATGCGCAGCTGCGCGACCGCGTCGTGGGCCATCGACGCACGCGCCGTCACATCGGCCAGTCGCGCCGCTTCGACGGCGTCCAATTGCGCTCGCAGCGCCGTCTCTGTTTGCAGCGACTCGGTGAGGCGGTCGACGAGCGCCGTCCGCGCGATGGCCTCGTCCGCGCGCGCTGCCTCCAGCTGCACCATCTCGCGTTTCAACGACGCGATCGACTCGTTGGCTGTCTTGATTTCGAGCTCTCGCTGCCGCAACGCTTCGTGGAGACTCGCGATGGTCTCTTGCGCCGCCGCGAGCTCGTCGCGCGTCCGGCGCGTCTCGTTGTTTTCCATCTTGGCGCGGGCGAGCGCCGCGGCGTGGGCCTTGGCCTGCAAGGATTGTTCCTGCTGCAGCCGCGCTTCCAGCGTCGCCTTTTCTCGGCAAAAGTGCTCGGTGAGCGTCGCGTGCTTGGCCTTGTACGCGGCGTCCAACGCATCGCGCTCGTTTGCGAGCTTGTCGTCGGTCCACGCGGCGTACGCGGCGGCGGTCGCTTGCTGGAAACAGGCTGCGCCATCGGCCGCGATGCGCTCGCTCCAGACGCGATGCTTGGCCGGGCCTCGGCACGCGGCGTGGTACTTTGCCGAAACTTCCAGGAGCGCGGACGCGGGCTCGAGAGTGCTATCCGCCGTCACCGCGTGCCAGAGCTGCGTGCACAGCGCAGAGCAGAACGCCTCAGAGTGGGCGTCCAGCGAGTCCCGCTGGTCGCGATCGAGGCGCCGCAGCGCGTCCCACAGCGCTGCCTTGGCCTTGGACCGCGCCGGCGCGTGGGGAAAAGTCGCGCGGGACGCGAAGAGTGCGAGCGCCATGCGAGAAACGTCGTCGTGCAGCGTCTCGTACGCGGGCAGCTCGAGCGGCGGCGACTCGGTGACCGCGCCGTCCATCGCGTCCCGGTACGTCTGGAGCGCATCCGCGATGATGGGCTCGCATTGCAGGTCGACAATGTGGTCCCAGGCGGAGAGCAGGTCCAGGGCGCCGTCGGCCGTTGGCTGCAGACACGCATCGAGGAACGCGACAAGGAGCGGGCCGGTGAACGTCACGTTGAAGAGCCGCTTCTCGGGCAGCGCGTCTAGGAGGTTGGTGCGGCAGGCGCTCAGAAAAGCGTCGTCGGCGTCGGTAGGCAGCTCGATCGCGCAAACGTGACGTGCCTTGGCGAGCTGTGCGTCACGCGGGCGACCGCCGACGTCGGGCCAAGCGCTCGGTGTGAAGACAGGCGCTGCACTGGGCGTGACCCAGGCCATCAATGGCAGAAACGGAGCTACGTCAGGTGTGTCGTTGCTGAGCCCTTGTAGCAAGTGCGCCGCTGCGTCGACTTCGCCGCTGCCAATGTGGAGGACAAGGCTTGCGAGTGCGAGGGCCACTGCGCGGAGAGGGCTCGGACCCGACGGCAGCTGCAGATCGAGCAATAGGGCGCACCGACCGGATTGCATATAGTCGGCCGAGCCTACAATGTAGATGCCAGGCGCGGTGCTGGACTCGTCGCGGGCGGGCGGACCGTCGCCGAGCACACGGCTCGCATCGCGCAGCCGGTCGGGCCCGCCCGAGACGACAAGCGTGCCAATGGGGTACTCGAAGCCTTGGAGGAAGGCGACGCCTGCGGCGGCGAGGTGCATCGTCTCGCCGTCGTCCTCGACAAGCCGGATCGGCGCCGGCGGCCATTCCCACACGACCTCTTCCGTCATCACTCGCAATTTGCAATAGCCAATCAAATCGCATCGAAGATTTTGAGCCCATGGGCTCGCGCTGGCAGCAGCTCTACGGTCGCGCCGCGCCGTCCGAGAACCAAGAGACCCGTGACGACGACTCGTGGGTCGACGCGTGGCAGCGGCATGTGCTCGTCGACGACGCGCGTCACCGCATCCTCGACAACAACGACGACAGTGACGACGACGACGTGGCGTTTCCGTGGCCTCCGCCCCTGAGCCATCTCGATGCTGCGCCCGAGGTCGACGCCGACGTCCAAGCTCAAGCCAAGAAGCACATCCAGGCGTGGCTGTACGTCGAAGAGTCGGCCAAGACCATCAAGTAGGCGATCTACTGCGTGCAGCATTGCCCATCATGGTGGGATCGATCTGTAGGCAAGCGCTGCATACAGGGAAGCCGTCGCGGGCAAAGCGACAGGTGAGCGCATCAGCAGCGGCCAGGATGTGACAAGAACGTGGCACGCGTAGATTCTGCAGCAACCACCGCCAACAGTTGTGAGAACACGGCCAGTCGCCGCTGCTCGGCACGTCCAGCGCCATGTCGCGCCAGCGCCCACCAAGGTCAAGGCACCCACGCTCTCTCGTTCCGCTGCCCGTAGCACGCCCAAGACGGGCCCTGCTTTGCTGGCAGAGGAGCCTACTCATCGCACTCGAAGTGCTTTGTCGGTGAAGCCGCGGGCTCATAGCGCCACGAAAGAGCTGTCCCGCCAAGAGGTTGTCGCGTCGCGCCGACTCGCTCAGGAGATCACTCGCGTCTCGGCGCTGCAGGAAGCCAACGCCCAGCGCACGTATGCCCGCACCATTCTCCGCAAGATGTGGGGTGCGTGGGCTGATTCAGCGCTGCGTGGACGCGCCGAGCTGCAGCACGCAACCCGCACGCACCGCCTCGCGGTGCTGCAGCGACATCTGCACGCATGGCGCCGCGTGACGCAAGCGTATCAACGTGCGCGTGCTGCCGCCCACGCGCAAGCACGGCTCGAGACGCTCCGGGTGCTCGACCACCTCGCGGGCCAGCACCACCGCGCGAAATGTCTCTTTCGGTGCTTTGTGCACTGGCGCGCATTCGCAGCGCGCAGCAAGCGCGAGAAGGCGCAGGGTGTCGGCGCCAGCCAGCGCCGGCAGCTGGCCGCGACACTGCTGACCGCTGCGTTGGCACCAGAGGCTGCGTCTCACCGCGACTGCGGGACATCGCCGGCCTTTCCAAAGCAGAACGTCGTGCGTCGGTCGGTGCAGCTATGGACGCTCCAAGCCGCTGCCAGCCCCGTGAAGGGCCAGGCTACGAGTCCGCTGCTGCAGAAAAAGCCAAAACCCAAAGTCAAAATACAGCGGTGCGACGCGCCACCTCCCGCCGCCATTGTCGACATGCACGCGCGCATGGCCGAGCGGAAGGCGCGCTGGGACCTGCTGCAAGAAAAGTATAAGCTCAAGCAAGCCATGGCCGCCGAGGTCGAGGCGCAGATGCGCGCGGCCCAAGCCGCCGCGGCCGAGGAGGAGCGTCTGGCTGCGATCGAGCGCAAGCGGGCTCTGAAGCGGTACACTTGCAAGATAGTCGCACCGGATCACGACGTCTGCGTGTAGCGAGGCGCAGCGTAAGGAGGAGGCGGCGTTGCAGGAGAAGGAGCTGCGTCGCCAGCAACTGGTGCTTGCCAAGCGCCACGCCGCGCGCGCCACCGTCTACTGGCGCGGGTTTCTCCCGTGGTGGCACCGGCACGTCTACTCCAAGTACGTACCCTGAGCCTACGCGTGGACTCATGCATCTTTAGACGGCAAGTGACCAAAGCCCTCAATTGGCACCACGACACGCTGCTCTGCTATGCATTTCGTGCGTGGACGAGGTTTCTACTGGCTGCGCGGGCCGATCGAGCGCGTGCCGAGGACGAAGCGCTCGATGATGCGCGATGGTACTATCAGTACCGGCGCATGCGCGTGCTCTTTGCGCAGTGGAAGGTACTCGCGCGTATGCCATGGAAGACACATCGAGGCTGCGTAGGCAACCCGCATGCAAACACAACGCAAGGCCGAGAGCATTGCTCAGCAGCACGGTTGGCAGCTCGTCGCCACGGTGTGGCACGGCATGCATGCTCGCGTGGCGGCGCGCGCCGAACGACTCCAAGCGGCGCAGAGGCAGAGGACGCGACGGCAATGCGCCCATGTTGTGGCCACGTGGCGCGCGTTTGTGCGTGGGTCGCAAGCGGCGGCCGCGGCCGAGAAGGAGAAAGAGGCCATGCGGCGACAAGTGTTCGAGTGGCTACGCGAGGCCGGGTAAATGTATATTCTCAAACACGACAATCCAATCAACGCAGCCTAGCTGAACCGACGCTTCTGGTTGAAGCGGCGCATCTCGTGTATTGCCGAGTCGAGCGGTTCTTGGCTCGCCGACATGGTGCGCGCCTACGGAGTCGAATGCGTGAGGAGAGAGGCGAGGAGGAGGATGGGCGTACGCGGATCCACGGGTGCTCGAGCGCTTGCTCGGCGCTAAAGCGCTGGACCGGGTCGACGTTGAGGAGGTTGCGCAAGAACGACTTGGCGAGCTCCGAGACGTTGGTCCAGTACGGGTCGGGGAACTCGAGGATGCCCGACGTGATCTTCCGGTACACCGACTCCATGCCCGTCTCGTCCTCGGTGAACGGCGGGAACCCGCAGAGCATGATGTACACGACGACGCCGAGGCTCCAGAGGTCCACCTTGCTGTCGTAGCCATTGTCGTTGAGCACCTCTGGCGCTAGAAAGAGGTCATCATCATGAGCTTTTGTCAAGTGTTGAAACAGGTCCGTACCGACGTAGTAGTCGGTGCCGCAGCTCGTGTACGCGCGGCCGCGGACGTTGGCACGACCGTACCCGGTCATATCGTCGTCTTCGTCTTCGAGGATTTTGGCGATACCAAAGTCGCTGATCTTGATGTCATGGCGGCTGTCGCTCGTCGCCAAGAGGAGGTTCTCGGGCTTGATGTCCCGATGCAAGATGTTGTGGTCGTGGAGGTACTCGATCGCGAGGAGGAGGTTCGCGACGATCTCGGTCGCTTGGCGCTCCGAGTAGACACCGACTTGGACGATGCGGTCAAAGAGCTCGCCGCCCGTCGCCCTAGCACGCATAGGATACAGGCCCTGCACCAACACGTCGGGTGATGGATGTACCGCTCCATGACGAGGTAGAGCTCCGTGTCGCTCTCATAGACCGCCTCGAGGCTAATGATGTTGGGATGCTTCACTCGCATCAGGACCGCGATCTCGTCGCGGAGGCTCTTCTTCTTCAGGCAGAGCTGCTTGTTGATGACCTTGACGGCGAACTGCTCGTTGGAGGTCTTGTGGCGGCAGGCGTACACCATGGAGACGCTGCCTCGTCCGATAAGCTCGCCGATCTCGAACCAGTGGTGGAACATGGCGGGCGTGTGCACGTCCGCGAGGCCATGCGTCACGAGGAGCTCTTCCTCCTTCCGGAAGAACGCCGAGAGCGGGGGGGCTAGCCTCCATGATGAGCCATCTCCCTCATGGAGGTCGATGAGGACGTACCATGGAACGCGGGGGCCGTCATCTTGCTTCAGATACGACGTCTTCTGCGGTAGTAGCGACGTGTAGGGCTGCTTGCGATGTCTACCTTGACATGCAAAGCAATTAAACCCAACCTTCCGCGGGCCGGAGCATTTCCACCAATCAAACGCGAAGAAGCATAAGTGCAGCCAATCCGATGCGCGGACGCTGCTGAAAATATTTGTCGTCTATACCTGCGCCCCAAAACCGAGGGACGACCACCCATCCCACATCTTGGGCGCGGCTGCGTCGCCATGGCGTCGACTCGACAGGCCGATCACGATGCTCCATGCATCGCTCCCATCGTCTCGGGAAAATGGTCGAATTGGACCTTGCAGTTGCGCGCGCAGGTGGTTCCTGTTGCCGGTTGTGATGATGATGACCTCATGTCCCCACGTTACCATGTTGAAACCGATTCGAGGCAGGAGGAACGTCGCCGAAGACCGGTGCCGTGGACGCGAGCCCGTGCAGAAGTCGCTTGGTGAGTCTTGATGCACGGAGGAGCGGTGGTTGGCAGTAGGGCGATCTGTCGCGACACCGCTGTTAGGTCATTCGACTGGGCCAGTCGTTGCAAAAGGCGCAGCCGATATTGCGGCCCATCGTGCTCACGGCACCAAGTACATACTACACATCAACCAGGAAAAGGCCAAGATTCTCATGTTCAAGGACCATGCAGTTGCGATGGCATTCGAGAAGAGACACAGACTGAGCCCGTGACATTAGGAAACGAATCTTTTCCCATCGCTTCGCAGCCCATGAAGCCCCTAGAGCCATGAGTGAAGGCAATCGGGCCAAGCCGCGTCTCTTTGCCGAGTGCCATCCGTCGGCGCCTCTAAAAGTCGATATCCGGATGCGGACAGAAATCCTGTGGCCGCAAGTTTCTCGATCCTTCTTCTCATGCTCGCGACGACGTCGAGGCTCGTGCTGCGGCCGATGGCGGCCCGGAGTTTGCCGCGAAGGGACTTTTCCAAGGAGGCGTTCGCCAAGCACACGGCCAAGTTCAAGGAGATCATGAAGCAGTACGGCAAGGTCGCCGTCGTTGTGCACTCGTCGGTCTTTGTGACCACGCTCGGCGTTGCCTTCTCGGCCATCGAGTATGGCATCGACATCCGCGAAGCCCACATTCCGTTCGTCGACATGTCCAAGATCGACCCGAACGCGGGCACGCTCCTGCTCGCCTACTTGGCGACCGTTGCCACAGGTGCGTCGGCGTCATGGTTATAGCCTCCTTATCATGGTCATGCGTAGGCCCAGTACGCGGCGGACTCACGATCGCCGTCACGCCGTGGATCGCTCGCTTCCTGCGCAAGCGTGGCAAGTGGGCGCCACCTCCGACCACGCCCAAGTAAGACATAGACGCCAACCACTTTAAATACACAGCATTGCCTGACGCATTGTCGCTCGAGACAGCCATCTCCGTCAGTGCTGGAAAGGGCTATCACATGCAGTACGCCCTTCCTGGCCTCTCGCGAGGCTAGGTCAACCACCACCTGCCGGGATACGAGGAGCATAAGCAAGCTGGATAAGCTGGGTCGAAGAGCGTCCATGATGCCACAGCGCCTGCCACTTTCGCCTTGCCGTCAATCGCCTTTTAATCCGGATAATAGGCGGCAGTAACCGTACAACCAAGATCGAAGCACGCCGCAGGATGTGGCAATCGACGTCAGAAGCGATCGCGGAAGAGCTGCTGCAGGAGCTTGTCGGGCGATGGGAGACGCTCGACGTCGGGAGCGTCTTTGCGCAAGACCAGCTGGCCGCGCTCTGGCGGGTCTCGTTTCCATCATCGCCGCCTGAAATGCCATTGACGCCGCACCCGCGCTGGCTCGAGCTCGGGTTCTCGTCGCCCGAGCCATGGCTCGACATCCACACGACGCTGCACCTGCATTGCATTCTGTACGTTGCGGAGCACCAGCACAAGCTGTACATGCAGCTCCTGCGGCGAAATGACTTTCCCGTGATGCAGACCCTTCTAAGGCTCCTCGATACGCTCGTGGCGCATATTGATGGCAAGGCGCCGTGCCCGTGCTGTAGCGCGCCGCGGCAAGGCGACCTCTACGACGGCCTTGAGTGCTTGTACGAGCAGCGCCAAGGCAACGAGCTCGAACTCCTCTTCACACGCATGATCATCGAGTACCAGGCCTCCTCAGCGCCGTTGAGCCGCCGCCTCCGCGAAACACGGCAGCGGATGGAGGCCCTCATGCGACAGAGACCTGCGGTCCGCGCGCTTCTCACGACGCCAATACAGACTTCGTGGTGCGACGTCTGCCGAGTCCTCTCGCCCTACCAGTTCTGATTGATTGAGAGATGCTATGTGTAACACTTGACATAACACGAAATAGCAACGGTTCAGCGTACGTTATAACACCTCTCGTCATCGACTCAGCGGTTGGGGTTTCGGTATTGGTAAGTAACCGTGTTAGAAAAACGCAAAGTCGCACAGCATGTCTGCAATCACCGGCCGGCGGAACCCTACCCCCTCAGTGTCATGGACAACGAACGCTCATAGGCCCGTTGCGGCAAAGGCAGTCCATGTGGCGCGCTTGGAACCAGTCACCCCACTGAACCTGCGCGACGATAGAAAAGTGAACGACGCCGAAGTCTGCAGGAGCGACGATCGCCCGCTCGGCGGCTAGCGCAGCATCCCTGAGGCTGCACCACGTGATGCGAGCATAACATGACGGATGACGGGGTGCTTCCTTGGGATCTAGGTGCACGCTTCCTTTTCTGGAGAATCGCCCAATGCACAACCGCACATGACTGAGCCAAGGTGGATTACGGTAGCATAACATTGCATTGAAGGACCTGCCCGCAAAAACCTCGTCAGCACCCCAACTTCGAGCGTGCTTCTTCGAGGGACAGAAGCCATGGTCTACGCGCTTTCGATACAAGACCTTGGTCTTAAACACTATTCTTAGTCGATGACGTTATACGTCGCGTCGGTTTTCATACAAATGCAAGGTAAACTTGGAGGGGTTGTGGTCGTGAGTTGCGTCACCCTGCCTCATGCGATGGAAAGCATACAAATATCAAGTACAAGTGTGAGGCTGACAGTGGGCGTTTGCACATGTCGCTGCTTCGAACTTCGCTCTCCCGCATTGCTGTGGCGAAAACGATCACATGCGAATCGCCGACGCCCGAGAATTTTTGATGTGGTCGGCGCTGGATCCATACAGAGAGCGAGGTTCGCGGCCACATGGTCGCATCTATTTTATTCCAGCGATCGCGTCAGCTTTCGTGGCCGTGCTTTCTCCAAACTGTCTCGGTTTCCAATCCCCCGGTATGGTCATATTTGAGCTCATGGTGCCAGTGCCAACTGAACCTTGCCCGTTTGACCGGTTCTACAAATTCTTCGCCGTCCACGAAACGGGGACCACGAGCTCTCGTACCGGAGATTTGTGGGTTTACAAACCCGTGCACCAATCCAGGTGCGGCGGTTTGAGACACTGGTGGGAAACACGTGGTCGAGCCGGTTCGGACCGAAGCATGACATCGATCCCACGGCTGTTCATTTTTCAAGTCGCGCCTCGATGCCCACCCGCCAGCACGTGACGCTGCCACCGCTCATGCACCTCTGCGGCCACGCTGCTGGCTGCCACCGCTTCGCCAAGGTGCACGGCGCCTGCCTCCACCACGCTCGGGAAGCCCAAAAACCCGTCATCGTGACGTCGCCCAGTGTCCGCGTGTGCATCTTTCCTGGCTGCGAGAAGCAAGCGAAGCGCAAGCGCGTCTGCATGGACCATGGCGGCCGCCACATGTGCAAGATGGATGGCTGCCAAAAGTGCGCGCACAAGGGCGGCTTCTGCATCGCCCACGGTGGCGGTCGCCGCTGCACGGTCGAAGGCTGTACCAAGAGCGCGCAGACCGGTGGGACCTGCTACAGCCACGGCGGCGGCAAGCACGGCAACCGCCACTACTGCAAGTGGGAAGGCTGCCAGCGTTGCGCGCACAAGGGCGGGTTCTGTGTGAGTCACGGTGGCGGCCGCCGCTGCAACGTCGACGGTTGCTCGCGGAGCGCCCAAGTCGGCGGCGCGTGCTACAGCCACGGCGGTGGCAAGCGCTGCAGCGTCGACGGCTGCAACCACGCGGGTCGTATGAGCGGCTTCTGCATCAAGCACAAGAAGATGGTCGACGCCGGGTCGTCGCCCAAGAGCCTATCCTGCTAATGCACTCCTATTTAAGCAAGCCTATCCTAATACTATTTGTTTCGATTACAATAAAGTACAGTACCACCTCGTCCTCGTGTCCATCCAGGTCATGTCCATGTTGCACGTGATCCCATCTGTATGCAAGCGACGACTGCGATGTAACATGTAAGACGACTTTACTGGACGTCAACTCAGGCGACAACCGACGACACGCGACGATGGGCAGTTGGCGAGCGGAGAAGGGGAGAGCTGGGGAGGCTCCGCGCGTCCTTGGAGCTCGATTGCCGACTGAGGAGGTACTTTTGCGCATGCGTCCGGACCTGCGTGTAGGACCGGGTCGGTACGACGTGCGTCGCGATGAGCTTCCACGACCGGCCGTAGAGTTTGTAGCCGGTGAGGAACCGGTCGTGCTCGTCCTGCGTCCATCGACCGCGCTGCGTCTGCCGCTCGTCGGTGCTGCTGCTGTCGGTCGAGCTCGCATCGTCGTCCAACGACAGTTGCTTCTCGTCGTCGCCCACCGACGGTTGCGTCTCGTCGTCGTCGGACGCGGGCCAGACGTCGGCCTTGCGGGGCGATGGGACGTCAAAGGCGTCGGCCACGTCCACGCCGAGGTCGACGTCGATCATCTCCATCGCTGGGTCGAAGAAGAGGTCCATGTTCGGGTCCATGCTCAGGTCCATGCTCAGGTCCATGCTCAGGTCCATGCTCAGGTCCATGCTGCAGTCGAGGTCGAGGTCCATGCTGAGGTCGAGGTCGAGGTCCATGGCGCGCGACAAGCCCGCGCGCTATAAATAGAGAGTGGGGTATTCCTTCGTTGCATATCTTGTGGGCTGCATGGAAGGGATCGTCAATCCAGACGGCCGGAGCCTACTCCCTCGAAAAGCGCGGCGACTTCGCGATCCTTCGTCGTGGCGCGACCAAAAGATTTCGGGAACGCCGGATACCATTCGTGTATCCGGATGCGTCTGGCCATTGCGGATTTGTATAAGGGGCCATCGAGGCTGGGGATTGGCGGTTGGCTCAACAAAGAGATAGATTCGCGGCCGCAGGATGGACGACCGGAAGAGCTACGTGGTCACTGCGCACAAGCCGACGAGCGTCTCGCACTCGGTCGTCGGGCGCTTCACGGGCGCCAGCGACGTCAACCTCGTCCTCGCCAAGACCACGCGCGTCGAGATCCATCTGCTCACGCCCGAAGGGCTCACGCCCGTCCACGACGTGGCGATCTATGGCCGCATCACGATGCTCGAGGTGTTCCGCCCGCCCTCGTCGCCCGTGGACCTTCTCTTTGTGTGCACGCAGCGGTACTGTAGCCTCGGCGCACGGCGTAAAGGGTTCAATGCGTGGCGGTAGGCACCAGTTTTGCGTCTTGGCGTACGATCCGGCGACCAAGAGCATTGTCACGCGGGCCCAAGGCAACATTCGCGACCCGATTGGCCGCATGAGCGACGTCGTCACGAGCGGCAACATTGACCCGGAAGGCCGCCTCATTGGCATGAACCTCTACGAAGGTACGCGAGAACGACGACGACGCGTCGCTCCAATCTATTCTGGTGGTAGGCTACTTCAAAGTCATCCCCATGGACGCGAGTGGCAAGCTCTCGGACGCGTTCAACATTCGCATGGACGAGCTCCGCGTCATTGACGTCAAGTTTCTCTTTGGCTGCGCCAAGCCCACGATCGCGGTTCTGTACGAAGACCAGAAGGGGCGACACGTCAAGACGTACGTCGTCTTGGCAAAGGAGCGGGAGCTGGCCGAAGGGCCATGGAGCCAGTCGCACGTCGAGTCGAGCGCCAACTTGCTCATTCCCGTGCCGGCGCCCGCCGGCGGCGTCCTCATCGTGAGCCAGCAGATGATCGTGTACCACAACGGCAGCACGTGCCACGCGATCTCGATGCAGAGCACGATCATCCAGGTGTACGGGCAGGTTGACCGCGACGGCTCGCGCTTCCTCTTGGCCGACCAGTTTGGTCTTCTCCAGGTCGTCGCGCTCCAGCGCAACAAGGACACGGTCACCGGCATTGCGCTCGAAGTGCTCGGCGAGACCAGCATCGCGTCGACGCTCTCGTACCTGGACAACGGCGTCGTCTTTGTCGGCAGCGCGACCGGCGACTCGCAGCTCGTCAAGCTCCTGCCCGCGCGCGACGCCGCGACTGGCTCGTACCTCGAGGTGCTCGATGCCTACGTCAACATTGGTCCGATCGTCGACTTCGTTGTGATGGACCTCGACCGCCAAGGCCAAGGCCAGGTGGTCACCTGCAGCGGCGCGTACAAGGACGGGTCTCTCCGCGTCATCCGCAACGGCATTGGCATCAACGAGCAGGCGGCGACCGAGCTCCCCGGCATCAAGGGCATGTGGGCGCTGCGCACGTCGTTTGCCGCCGACCAAGATGCGTACCTTGTCCAGAGCTTTGTGAGCGAGACGCGCGTGCTTGGTTTCTCGGCGGACGGCGACGACGGCGACGTCGAGCTCGCCGAGCACGAGATCAAGGGCTTGAACCCGGCCAAGACGCTCCTGTGCCGCAACGTGCTTGGCGATGCGTGGCTCCAAGTCACCGAATTTGACGTGCGCCTCATTGCGTGTGCGACCAGCGACGTTGTTGCGACGTGGAAGGCGCCGGGCCGCATCACGGTCGCCGCCGCGAACCCGTGCCAAGCTGTCGTTGCGATCGCCGGCGGCGTCCTCGTCTACTTTGAAATCGACGGCGCGCAGCTGCACCTTGTGGCGGAGACGCGCCTGCCCCACGAGATTGCGTGCCTCGACATTTCGCCGCCGACGAGCGATACCAAGGGCACCCTCGACGGCCGCCACTGGGAGACGCGGCTCCCGAAAGCGTCGCGTGTCGCGGTCGGTCTCTGGTCGGAGCTCTCGGTGTCGCTGCTGGCGCTGCCGACGCTGGCGCTCGAGACCAAGCAGCTGCTCGGCGGCGACGTGCTGCCGCGCTCGGTGCTCTCGATCGCGTTTGACGGCGTGCCGCATCTGCTGGTGGGCATGGGCGACGGCACGCTGCTCGTGTACACGCTTGCGGCCGACGGGCACCTCGCGCCGCTCAAGCGCATCAGCCTCGGGACGCAGCCGATCCTCGTGTCGGCGTTCCGGTCCAAGGACGTGCTACATGTGTTTGCGGCCTCGGACCGCCCGACCGTCATCTACACCAACAACGGCAAGCTCCTCTTCTCCAACGTCAACGCCAAGGAAGTGAGCGTCATGTGCGCGTTCGACTCGCCGGCGCTGCCCGACTGCCTCGCGCTCGCGTCGCCGGACGAGCTCACGCTCGGGACGATCGACGACATCCAGAAGCTCCATGTGCAGAGCGTGCCGCTGCACGAGTGGCCGCGCCGGCTCGCGCACGACCCGATGTCGCACACGCTCGGCGTCACGACGATCAAGTACACGCTGGACGAGACGCACATGGAGGAAGTCGAGGTCGGCTACGTGCGCCTTATGGATGACCAGTCGTTTGATATGCTCCATGCGTACAAGCTGGACCCGTTCGAGATTGGGTGCGCGATCGTGTCGGCGTCGTTTGATGACGCGCGCTACTACTGCGTCGGGACAGCGTACGTGCACGAAGAAGAGCTCGAGCCGCACCAAGGCCGCATCCTCGTCTTCCAGGTCGTCGCCGGCAAGCTCGTGCTCGTGGCCGAGAAAGAGGTCAAGGGCGCGGTCTACTGCTTGAACGCGTTCCAGAACAAGCTGCTCGCCGGCATCAACAGCAAGACGCAAGTGTACAAGTGGAGCGACACGGACGACCTCGAGAAGGAGCTCGTCGCCGAGTGCGGCCACCACGGCCACACGCTCGTGCTCTTCCTCGAGTCGCGCGGCGACTTTATCGCGGTCGGCGATCTCATGAAGTCGATCTCGCTGCTCAACTACAAGGCGCTCGACGGCAGCGTCGAAGAAGTCGCGAAGGACCTCAATTCGAACTGGATGACGGCGATTGATATGCCTGAGACTGCCATGTGCTCGGGGCCGAGGCCGACTTGAACCTCTTTTGCGTGCAGCGGCAGAGCGGCGCGACGACCGACGAGGAGCGCGCGCGCCTCGAGTGCGTCGGTGAGTTTCACTTGGGCGACTTCGTCAACCGGTTCCGGCACGGGTCGCTCGTGATGCAGCCGCCGGCGTCGCAGAGCTCGCTCTTTGGGACCGTCAGTGGCATGCTCGGCGTCGTCTTGCCGCTCGACGCGACGCAGTTTACGTTCCTCTCGCGGCTCACGAGTGCGCTCAACAAGGTGTGCAAGGGCGTCGGCGGCCTCCTCCACAAGGACTGGCGCATGTACGAGAGCAAGCGCCACGTGAGCGAGGCCAAGAACTTTATCGACGGCGACCTCATCGAGAGCTTCCTCGACTTGCCGGCAGCGCGCATGGCGACGGTCGTCGATCTGCTCAACGGCGACGGCGCCATGGACGGCCGCCCGCCCGTCTCGATCGACGACGTGGTTGCGATCGTCGAAGACCTCGCGCAGCGTCATTAGCAGCTTTAAACTATATTCAATCATCTCGTCGCCTGGACCCGCTCATCTTCCTGCGTCGTCATCTCGACGTGCTTCCTGCCGCCCCTGTAGCATGCTTCCTGTAGCATGCTTCGGCAGGTGGCACCGTCCGGGCCAAAAATGGAAACTGGGATCTTGGTATCCGGATACAAGATGGCTTCGAATCGGGGATTTGCTGCTGCTGCTGCTGCTGCGATGACGAGCGAGACCAAGACCGAGGCCATGGCCGCGCCCATGGCCGACGCGGAAGCGGCTCTTGCGACGCCGGACGTCGCTCGCAAGGCGCCAGTAGAGGCAGCTGGCGGCGCAGACGAAGAAGAAGGTGGGACGCAGCCAAGTGCAGAGTTGCCGAAAGACACCCAACCTGCGATGGCGACGACGATCAACGAGCCGCCACCGACGAGCCATCTCATCGACGACCCGCACGCTCCGATCTCGCGCGACGATCTCATGCGGTCGCTCGACGCCGAGCTCAACCGGCGGCGCCCGGACACGTACATCATCACGCAGCTGTGCCACGACCTCGGGCACGTGCCATCGAGTCGGCGCGCGCGCGTGTGGCAAGCGCTCTTGCTGCCCGGCGGCGCCAAGTCGGGTGAGTGCGATATCTTTGGCCCGATCGACGCAGACGATCCAAACCAGCGCGTGATCCGCGCGGACGCGCCTCGAACGCGGCCCAAGGACTTTGACGCGCGCGACCGGTCCGGCCTCGAGCACTGCCTTCTCCACGTGCTCACGTACTACTGCAAGTGCAAGACGATTCGGTACAAGCAGGGCATGAACGAAGTGCTTGCGCCGTTCGTGCTCCTCTTCGGCCTCGACGCGCACGCCGTCGTGTACCAATGCTACTACACCTTCATCGACAAGTACCTCACCAACGTCTACTCGGACCGCGAGTTCCGGTCGCTCCAGTGCTCGATGCGATTGCTGCGGCTGCTCCTCCTCTACCACGACCCGCGGCTCTGTACGTCTCTCTTCCATATCGAGGCAACGTCTTAGGTTGCGTGCAGGTAGCTACTTGGACGAGCACGATATGACGCCCGAGCTGTACGTGACGCCATGGTTCATGACGCTCTTTGCACGCAACACGGCGCCCGACGTGCTGTTCGCGCTATGGGACGCGGTCTTGCTGCACGACGACCCGACGCTGCTGCACTTTGTCGCCCTCGCACTCCTCCAAGACCAGCGCGACGTGCTGCTGCGCGCCGACCCCGCCGAGCTGCCGCAGGTGCTCACGAGCCTCAGCATCACGAGCGTCGACCACGCGTCGTCGCTGTTGACCAAGGCGCTGCAGACCATGCACATCACGCCCACGTCGTTCCGCAAGGACATTCTCTCGGTGCTTTATCCAAATCTTAGCGGCGCGCTTAGAGTCGTGTAGGTGTGCTATCGCCCACTCACGGACCGAACCGTCTCGGCGCTCAAGCAGATCGGCGCGACGTCGTGTCTGACGCTGCACCCGTCCGAGCTCGTGTCGTACATGGCGCAGAAGGTCCAGGGCACGTTGGCCTCGAGCATGAACCTCATCATCCTCGACTGCCGCCCGTTCCCAGCGTTCCAGGAATTTCATTTGAGTCTCTCGTACCACATCGATCCGGACGTCGCGGCCAACCCTGAGGCCTTCCGCGTGCTCTTGGACGGGTTTAGCCGCATGAAGGACTGCCACTTTTGCTTTGTCGGCAGCAAGGCCAGTCGCAGCAGCGAGCCAGAAACTGCGTCCTCGTCGCCGCTGACGGACCCAGATCTGGTCGATGACGTGGCCATCTCTCGCTTCGTTGTCATGTTTCTTCAACACAACTTTGCGCACGTGAGCAAGGTGCTCGGCGGCCTCGACGCGGTCCGCGACGAGTTCCTCGCGACGCTCGACGACAGCGTTGTCGAGCAACTCGTCGTGGGCGAGTACGTCGACGACACGAGCGCGTCCTCGCTCAAGGTCAAGGCGAAGCGACTGATGGGGAAGCTCCCGACGCAGTCAGCGCTGCAGTCGCTCCAGCGGCTCAAGAGCACGATCACAAAGCCGCCGCTGCTCTTTGGGAAGGCGCCGACGACACCGCCCACCATCGATGGCGTCACGCAGTCGGCGCTCATGGTCGGGGACGACGAGTGGGTCGAAGTCTGCGTCAAGAGCAAGGAAATCCTGCGCCGCTCGTCCAAGTCGATGGCCGACGACTGGAAGCTCGTGACGTTCGAGGCCGGGAAGCTCGGCATCCTCTTCAAAGGCGTCGACCGGTCGCAGATCACGGTTGACAGCATCGTGCCGCGTGGCCAAGCCGAAGCGGCCGGGGTGCTCGAGCGCGGCGACGTCCTCGAGACCATCGACGGCGCCAACATCCGCGGGCTCCGCTTCCACGCGGTCATGGAGATGCTCCAGCGCGCGCATCGGCCCGTCTCGCTGCAGTTTAGCTCGCCGCCCACCCGGCTCTTGGACGTGCTCGACGCACTCTCCGTGCCGCCCCACGCGCCCTTGCTGCTGCGCAACGGCCCGTACTCGCTCTCGATCATTTGGGACCACGTGCCGGGCGCAACGAGATACCAGCTGCAGTTTGCGCCCCAGTCGGAGCACCGCTTCCATCCGTGGGCGACGCTGGCCGTCAAGAGCCAATCGGGCAGCGTCGTGGACCATAGCAGCGACGTGAGTGGCACGGTGGTGGGCCTCGAACCGGGCGAGAAGTACCTCTTACGCGTGCGCTGCGGCACGCCGACCAACTGGGGCATTTACAGCGAACCGAGTGCGACGATGACGACGATCGAGACAGCGTCGTCGCGCCGGCTCTTGAGCCCGAAGGCGTCGCCGAGCCACGGCACGTCGAGTCTCAGCAACATGGTCGTCTTCCTCGCCGGCGAGTGCCCGGACGTGGTCGAGTCGGGTCTCTTTTACTACCGCGTCCTCCTCGGCCTTCGGGCGCGCGCGGGCCGTCGTACGATGCATCGACCGAAGCGATTGCGCTCGAGAAAGGGTCGCTCATCAAGTGCGACGAGAAGATTCTGCGCGGCCCGCACGTGTTTGTGCGCCTCCAAGACTCGGATTTTTGGGCGTTCGAGACGACGGCCGACGGCGCGCCTGTCCTCGAGCGGCTCGCGATGGACAAGGAGCCGCCACTGCGCCACAGCGAGAGCGTCGAGAAGCACATGGCGACCGCGCCGTCGGGCTTGACGCTGCAGGCGACGGGGCCGACAACGATCGTCGTGTCGTGGGAAGCGCTTCTGGACCCGAGTGTCACCAAGTACTGCATTCAGTTTTCGAAAAACCGACTCGCGGCGCTGTGGATCTCGCGCGACCTCGTGCCGACGGAGAACTCGTGTGTGCTCACCGAGCTCACGCCAGGGACAGCATATGTCGTGCGACTCCGAGCGGGGTACGAGACGGGGTACGGCCCGTACACGGCCACGTCGGCGCCGTGTCGGACGGCCGATGCCCCGCCCGAGGTCGTCTCGCCCGATGACCTCGACGAGAATAAGCCCACGAAGCTCTTTACGATGAACGGGTGGATGGAGAAAGCGGCGGGCGCCGTCCAGCGCTTGACCAAGACCAACAGCAGCGACCAGCTCCCGGACGAGAGCGACGGCCGCCCGGTGTGGCGAGAGCCCCCGCTCGTCATCAACGTCGACGAGATGAAGCAAGCGAAGGAAGAGTTTCAGTGGTTTCCCGCCAAGAAACTCGTTGAAGACGCCAGCCCCGTCGCGTGCGAGCTCGTCGTCACCAACGGTATATTCCATCCGAAATGCGTTCAGGCACTCGATACGTGGTGCAGGTTACCTCTTGTCGGTGGAGCCCGAGGTCGATCGGCCGGGCTGGGGTCGCATCGACGAGCGCCGGCGACTCAAGCTTTTGACCAAGATCACGTCGCGCCGCACCGTGCCCAACTCGGTCGTCTTCCACTTCAAGGTACGCGTCCATTCACAGTGATCATCGAACTTTGCTGGATGAAATACCATGGTGTAGCAACACGAAGACGACGAGACGGTCGATAACGTTGCGTTCATCGTCGACGAGCGGAGCGCGTGCTTGGAGCTTGTCAAGCAGCGCTTCATGGCCATCACGGCGCCGCAGTAATTCGACTGGTTTGACGCTTGCCTATCGTTTGAAAAAGTGTGTTTTTGAGAGAAAAGGGGTGTTTTTGAGATGCATCATCGACGAGCAAGCCTCCGGCGCCCGAGAAGCCGAGCCATTCGCCTCGAACCCAGCGCGACAAAGGAACGCAGGATGGATTATTATGCAGTCGAATTAGAGCTTGCGGTAGCCGGGCCAGTCGGGCGGTGCCACAAAGTCGTGTTTGCCCATGTACTCCATGAGCGCTTCGGCAGGTCCGTCGTGGGGCTTGAGGTTCGCGAGGAGAAAGTCCAACGTGTCGTGTGCCTCACGCCACGCGCCTATCGCGAAGTCCATCACCCAACACAATTGTAGTTGGTGGCGCACCGCGGAGGTATTCGCTCACGCCCTTCTCGAACGTCGACGTGAAGCCGTTGAGGAGGCCCATTTGCAGCAGCGGCACGTCGGCGACGCCGCGCACGTGGCGGACGTTAGCGTTGACGTAGTCGCACGTGTAGAGCGCGATGGGTTTGGCGCAGCCGTCAAAGAGGACGCAGTCGATGCAGCGGCAGAACTGCTGCAGTTGCGGCGACAGCAGGTTGTAGAACGAGTGCGACATGATGAGCGGGATGTGGTAGAGCTTCGTCGTCGACTCGAGCGTCGACGCCATGTTGACGTCCGATGAGAGGTACGACGCGTCGATCTTGTACTTGCTTCCGATGCCCCTAGATCGTAGTGAGCTTTACATGGCTGCTGATGCGCTGACCGTCAATGGCCCAGCCAACGTGGAGACCGTAGCCCATCTTGACCTAACCGCATGGTGATGAAACTCAAAATGAAAAACGAGATGATTCTCTACCTGAAAGGGCGACTCAAACCGCGTTTGGAGCAGCTTGTTGGTCTGGTACGCTTTGAGTTTGGGCGAAATGTCAATGTCCACCATGGTTTTGAGAAACGCCATGAGCGCATTGTCCGCTGCCGTCGCGACGTAGACCTTGGACTGCGCCATCTTCTTGGACCCTTCTTCGTCAAAGAATAAAAAGTCGAGTTCGGCGCCTGAGGTCGTCGTGAGGTGCGCCGGTGGCCGCGCTTGGTTGATGACGGCGACGTCCGGGGAGTCTTCGGGGATCTTCCACACGAGGAGGAAGGCGTCGCCGACGTTCTTGTTGGCGTGGCCGTCGAAGGTGTAGGCGGCGTGATGGACAATGTGTCCGATCGTGTTGGTGAACATCATGACTTGCTCCTGGAGACACTCGGTGATGTCGGTGAAGCGCCGAATGTCGCAAAAGCCAAAGACCGCATGCACCTTCTTGCCCGCGATGATCGGGTTGAACTCGGCGCCCATCATGTTTTTCGAGATGATGGCCGAGCCCGCCGAGCCGTACCCGATCTGCAGCAGCCGCGCGACCTTTGTGAGCGTGTTCTGGAGCAGCTTCATCTCGTACATGGGCTTTTCCTCGTCGACGGGCGAGACCGACTTGGTCGGGTTGAGCGCCAACTGCTGCGTCAACCTCACCTAGAACCCATTTAGCTCTTTCTATTGAAGCATTGATACAAAGCACCATGCGCTCGACCGGCAAGATGACGCGCTTGTACACGTCGAGCGTGAGAAGCATGCCACCACTTGCAAAGCACGAGATGATGAAGAGCGTGCGAACAATCTCCCAGATCGCCTGCCGACCTCTCAGACACGAGGACAAGAATTCGGCCGACGCACCTCGGACTTGGCAGCGGGCCCGCCGTCAAAGATCGCGATGCTCTGGCACGGCATGTCGAGACGCGGCCACGTGCAGTTGGACGGCACAGCGACAACGTTGAGGTACTCGACGCGGTAGTTGGCGACGACGGGCGGCGCATAGATCGCCGACCCGTTGAAGAGGACGGCGTCAACGGGCCACGGCACGTGGGCGTACGTTTGCATGGCCGCGTGGACGACCGATGCGTTGGCACGCGCAATGTGCAAGTAGACGGGCTGCGTCGCGTTGATGTACGCAGCGAGTTCCCGGCCAAAGAGACTATTGGGCGGCCCTTCGGCCCACATGTGGAGCTTGGTGAGGCCATACGTGATGGGCGAGACATCGCGGGGGGTGTAGCACTAGGCTCATACTGTGAGCTGCCGTGTTTTATAAAAAACAAGAGAGAAATGACCTCGGTGAGAATGATGAGCACGGCGAGGAGGAGGAAAATGACGTGGCGGATCGTCGAGTCGGCGACTTTCTCGCCGAGGCGACTCGCGTAAAAGTTGAGCTGGCTGATCTGGTTCTTGCTGGTCATGTCTTGTTCGTACGCGTCCTCCATCGCCAGCAAGGTCCTCTGAAACTTGGCTGCCGACAACGCAAAGGTGCGCATCGGCGCCGTGTTGGTGCTCGACGCGACGCGCGCGCAAAAGTTGTGGCGAGCGTCGTCCGGCGGCGGGTACCCGCGGTACGCGCCCCGAAGCAATAGTTCAATGTGCTCCATCGTGTAGACCACCGGGCGTCCGTCGGGCGAAGCAAAGATGCGCTTGAGGTCCTCGGCCGAAAACGTCGCGCGCGGCCCGTCGCTCGGCGGCGGCGGTGACACGGCGGCCGTCGACGTGCGCGTCTGCTTGACAAGCGAGAGGCGGCGCGGGCGGTACGAGCGCTTGACCATGATTTGCTTGAACATCTTGAAGAGCGTGGCCATGCGCAGCATCCGCAGCATGCGCGCCAGGCGGAAGCCCGCCACCTTGGCGATCCTCGCGCCGCCCGAGAGCGAGAGGTTGCCGACTTGGCCGTGGAAGCTAATGAACGGGACTTCGGTGAGGAGCGTCACGGACGAGACGAGGTCGAGCCAAAAGTAAAAGCTCCAGCGGTATGAGGGTAGCACAATCGACGTCAAGAGCACGTCAAAGAGCATCACCGTAAGCACGAGGACGGTGCAGACGCCGTAGGCCACATCGCTGTGCACGCTCGTGCTGGCAATGCGCACGTTGTCCGAGAAGGTCGCGTAGATCGACGCGAGGAAGAGACCGACGACAACGGCGTTGTGCTCGCTGAAGCGTGTGAGGCGCTCCATGATGCGCTCGCGTCGGCTCAGATGCTTGAGCTCGAGCGGCCGCGAAAGCGCGCGGATGAGCTCGATCTGCGGCGCCGTGAGCGCGCGCCGGCTCTCGGCCTCCCACTGCCGACGATTCGCCTCGGCAATGTCTTGGAGAAAGCTCGCGGCCGGAAGGAACTCGGCGAGAAGCGACAGCGTCGGCTGCAGCATGAGCCGCACAAAGTTGGCTTGGATCTCGGACGTGTTGATCTGGTCGGCGTTCCGGAAGGTCGAGACGACGAGGCCCTCGCGCTTCTCGAGCGCGCCTTGCTCAAAGAACTCGCTCATGATGAGGTCGGTCCAGTGCTCGGCGAGCGTCCACTCCTTGGCCGGGTTGCAAATGTCGGCCGTGTGGAGAAGGTACCCGCAGTAGACGTACGCGTCTTCTTCCAGCAGCGCCGACGACCCGCGCGGCAGCGCGCGCATCTTGCGCAGCAGCTCGCTATGGATGCTCACGTCCGTGTACATGATGCAGCGTGCGATCGTCTTGGCAATCCGCAGCGACTCCTAAATCGTATGGTCGCATGACGCGACAAGATACGATGGATGTGATCTGCACCTGCGTCTCGAGCGTCGCAAGGAAGCCGTGTTGCTTGACGAGAGCCATCGTGCGCGCCGTGTGCATGCTTTCGAGCACTGGGTTGCGGTACGTGAGCGTGAGCGGGTGCCCGGCGTTGACGAGGAACTGGTTGGTGAGGCCGACGTGGCCAATGTCGTGGCAGAGCGACGCAATCAGCAGCGCCGACGCGGTGCGCGGCGAGAGGTACGCGTGGCCGTGGAAGCCGCGCAAGAAGACGGCGACGGTCTGCATGACGTCGACGGCGTGGAGAAACGTGTGGTACCGGCGGCTCACGATCGGCTGCGTCGTGCGCTCGACGTAGCCTTGCTGCACGTCCGCGTAGAAGGCGCCGATGGCCTCGAGCGAGAGGTTAAAGACCTCGTGGAGCTCGAAGAACGCCGAGAGCCGTTGGACGAACGCGAGCTGGGACGGCGGCGTCGAGAGCTCAAAGACGTTGAAGTTCCAGTTGGTAAAGTCGTCGCCGACATGGCCGTCGGTCGCGAGCAACTGCTTCTCGACCGCCTTGGACGTCGACCGCCGGTGCTTGGGCAGCCGCGGCGACAGCAACATCGCGTCCGTCGAGCAAGTTGCCGTTTCCAGCAGCAGTTGCGCGTGTCAGTTGCACGCCTAAAATTGGCATGTGCCGCTCATGCCGAATCCTAGGGCGACCCAAGTGTCCTGTAGCCCGCTGTGTTGCTTATGCGGCATAAGCAACACAACCCAAGCGCCCGCCGCTTGGGTTGTTTTGTTGGATCGAGTGTAGAATGTGAAATGTGAAAATCTACTTTTTGCCAAAGAAATCCATCAAATTGCTCTGCTTGGCCGTGCCAGACGTCTTGAGCACGCGCTTCTTCTTGGGCGGTGGCGCCGGCAGCTTGGCCGACACGCGCGGCTTGGGGGCGACAGGCGGCGCGGGCTCCTCATCGCCGCTCTCGACGTCTTCGTACACGCTCTCGTTGACCATGTAGCCGTGCTCGTCGATGCGCGTCTTGGTGACGAGGCGCTGGCGCTTGGCAGGCGGCGCTGTTGGCGGCTCGGGTGATCGCTTCGGTGCCTCTTCTGGCGGTCTCTGCGCGGGTGCGGGCGCTGCAACCTTGGGCGTAGGAGCCTTGGGCGTAGCAGCCTTGGGCGTAGCAGCTTTGGGTGTAGGAGCCTTGGGCGTAGGAGGCTTGGATGTAGGAGCCTTGGGCGTAGGAGGCTTGGGAGTCGACGTCGTTTTGGGCAACGGGTCGTCGTCGTCGTCGTCGTCATCGCTGTCGCACACCTTGAGACGTTTGTTGGTGGCCTTGACAAACTTGGGCATCTCGTCGTCGCTATTGTCGCTCTCGTCGTCGCTGTCGATGACGTGCGTCATCTTCTTCTTCGCCGGTGCAGGCTTGGACGTGGCAAAGAATCCGCTCTTTGCCGCCGGTTTGGGCTTGGACGACTTGGCGAACGTCGGCGTCGTCGAGATCGTCGGCTTCTCAAAGTGCTGAAACACGCTCGCCGACTCGGCGCCTTTCTTGGCCTTGCCTTGGCGCTCTGTCGCGGCCGCACAATGGACATCCGACGAGGTTGCGCTGCCAAACGACGCGGAAGGGAGACCGTCAGCAATCGTCGGAAACCACAGCGCGGTCTTGATCCCATCGTCAACAATGTTTGGGCTCTCGGCCTTGGCCGTAGCGTGGATCGCGTACAGGCTAGCGTTGGCGGCCATGCGCGAGAGTGAGATGGTCTTGCCGAGGATGGCCTTTGTCGATGGGTCGGTCGTGGTCTCCACGGCCACGTAGAGGGCGACGACGGGCTCAGCAGCGAGCGCATCTTCGAGGTGGCCACGACTCTCGCTGAGGCTCACGCCTGCAGCGCGGCTAAGGCCCACGACGCTTGGGACCTCGTTGCGGTCGAGCATCGCCGCCAGCACGTCCGCCATCTTGCAACGTGTGGTTTTAACCTCGCGCGAGTTTCGTCCTCCGCGACGCCCATTGGCTGAAAAGCGTGGGAAATGCCAGTGGTCTAAAATTGGCATGTGCCGATTCCAAGACGAGGTTTTCATTGGGCAAAATGATTTTGTTTTTTGTTCGCGCCACAACTGACGAGTGTCTCTGCTACGTCGTCCAATGCTTCCTCTCGCAGCTTCTCGCTGGCTTCGCGCCCAGCAACGCCTACTGTCTCTCAACCTCCTTTAAGTGCGCAGCTTGTCAGCTGCAACCATCGACTAGCGCTCACCATCAGCAGCCAACCGGTTGACGTTGCGAGGCCCCTGAAGTGCAACGACAGCGCAAGCGCGCGATTGAATCGTGGGTTGCTAGCGTCTTCTTGTCAATCTAAAGAAAGCTCTATATCTGCATTGAGCTCGGCGAAGGTAATACACAAATCATCAGCTTTGTTGGGTCTGTCGCGTTATCCGTACGTTTGTGTTGTTTTACCGGAAAGATACCAAACCCGCCCGCGTCGCTCATTGGTGCCACCTGTGTGCATGCGAGGTATGATTGGCGCAATGCAGTTTAAAGACTGCATATTGAGCCAATCCACGTCCGACTTGAAGTACTGTGATAACCTGGGGCTGGTATGGCAGCCACCGGTGAGTGGTGCCAGTCGAACGCTCATCATTAAGGAACGACCATGGCCAAAGCAACGTCTACCAAAGCCACGGAGGCAACGCCGATGCACTGCGCGCCGCCTGGCTACTACGGCGCCACGCTACTGCCGATGCAAAAGCATCGGCAGCGGCCCGGCAGCTTTGTGTGGTACTGTCTTACGAGCCCGCTCCAGCCATTTACGTGGCAACTCGTTGTCTTCCATACACTCCACTTGCTTCTCGCTACCCTCTCGTTCCCACTTGTGCTAGCCGGCGCCGTCGCCAGCGTCGCCCTCGTCCCGCTCTGCTGCTTGGGCCTCGTCGTCGCCAAGATTCTCGTGCGACTGGTGTCATATCTGACGCAACTCGATGTCTACCTCCACAACTGCGCCACACGGCGAGGCAGCGACTGCCTCTTGCTTGGTGAGGACCTCGATCCGTACTGTCGAGACAGCAACCGTTTGGCAACGGTCTCGAGAGCCTCGATGTACCTCACCGGCTACTACATGCTTCTCAAGCCTCCGCTTGCGTTGGTTGGCAGCTTCGGCGTGCTGGGGCTTTTTGGTCTTTCCTTGGCGACGATCGCTGCGCCATTTCTTCCGAGCCTCAACGCTCAAGGGATCCTCCTCGTGGGCCCACCCGCAGGTGCTGGGCTTCCGATGGTACTGCTGGGTCTGCTACGACTCTACGTCGCCATCTTCCTTCTCCACGTGTCGGCCAGCGGCATCAATGCGACCACCAAGCTTGTCTCGAGCACGTACCACGATGCGACCGCTTTAAGTTGTGGCAAGACGCACGACCTGCCGCGAGGTCTTATCCAAGGCCAGCAAACCATGTACTACAGCACGGTGCTTTGACAAGGCTGTTGGCACGAATATATATAAATATGCTGGCGGTTCAAAAGCGACAGCGCAAGATGCGTCAGGTCGACCAGCACGATGTGTTAGCCGGTCTGGGATGACGCGGGAATTCGTCTCCGAATAGAAATATGTGCTTTTCCTCGCTGTTCCGAAAAGACCCACCCATCTTAAAGCGTTAAAGCGATTCTTATGGCGAGAGAGCGAATGACAGATCATGCGGCAGCGAGGAGTGATGGTCTATGTGACGAAGCATTTTCAGATTCGTGTCGCATGTCGCAAGTCACGCTGGGCAAGAGATGGTACGCCTTGGGAATACCGTGCACGATACAGTAGCTGTGCAGCAAGTGCACATTTCAGATCTAAACCTGCTGCGTGGGTCGGGCGTCGGAAGCAGCCAGCGTCCCGACACTGGGCTCTTCTTAACGCCAGCGGCAAATTTGCCTCATCCCGCGAAGTGGAGGTGCGAGTAACCTTCAAAAAGCGGTGCACACCGTTTTTAGAGGCAAAGAAGAGCTTGATAGACACCCTGTATACCCGTGCTCTAAACCGGAACCAATACTGAGCCGCAGAGCACTGTGCGCAGTGGGTCGATGCCGGCTGCGTTGAAGGATGGTTGACGCTGTTGCTGCGCTGGGATTGTCGCACTTTACTACGATACCTGAGATGCTATCGTGATCCCACAACTGGCGTCGAAGTCGGAACGATTCTGTTAGCAACATAATCACATTCCGTCGTTATCTTCAAGCGACTATCATGTTGCAGCGCGCCGGCAGCAAGGTTCTCGCGCCCTTGACCGGGCGTCTCCGCATCAACGTTGGCAAGCGCCGGCCCGTCGGCACTGATGCGAAGTCTCGCCGTAAGCCTTTGCGATCCTTTACCATCGTGATCCTCACGCATGCGTCGATAGAGGTCTTCAAGGCGACTCTGGGACTCGCTATGCGGTCAGGCCTCGGCGTGCTTCTCGCCTCGGCCTTCATGACACAGTCGTCGGACCCGCAGAAGCTCTGGGCTGTCTTTCCCGAGTGGTACATCCTCGGCGGCGTCAGCTTTGTCGCCGTGTCGTGCGTCATCGCCACCGGCCGCAACGTGGGCGCGACGCTCTGTCAGGTCTTCCAGCAAAAGCTCGGGATCACATTAGCGTTTGCGTTCAACGCACTTCTCTTCTACAACTTTCAGCCGCGCCTCTTCCACTCCCAAAGCGAAGGTATCGAACGAATTCACAACCCATGCACTGAGTCGTATCGTACGTTAGTCGACGCGGCGCTGGCCGACGGCACCCTACTGCGCGTCACGCAGTCCTTCAGCGGCGAGCCCTACATGGTCAACAACCGCGATTTTTACACGGTCTTGCCCTTTATGATGGGCTTCAACGCGCTCATTTTGATCTTGCCTTTTGTACAATTTTGTCTTTCAAAACAATGACAAATGCTCATTTCTCGTGGTAGGCGTCGGGCACGCGCAAGTTTGCGATGGTCAACAACCTCTTCTTCGCGCTCACGGTCGTGAGCCCCAACGACTACAAAGACCCGACGCGGCTCAAAGCCGCCAACAACACCATGTACCAAAGCGAGACGATCGTCTGGAACCTCTTCATCTACATGTGCCTCGGCCTCATTGGCGTCGCGCTCTCGTTCCTCGTCGCCTGGATACCCTACCCACTCTTGTATGGCAATCCTCTACGACCTTCGCATCTTTGACGGATTCCAATTGTGTAGCGCGATCCGGAATCTCCAAGCAGAGACGCTGGCCGCCACCGAAACCATCGCCGAGCTCCTTCGGCTCATGGTCGACGCATACTGCTTTAAGAAGAAGCACGTCGACCAGATGCACTTTTTGCGCGTCAAGCTCCAGCGCAAATTTGAGCTCGCGACCGCCAAGAAGGACGCGATGACGTCTCTCCTTCAGGATGCGTGGTGGGAGCAGTGCATCGGCCTCGCCTCGATCCTCCACTTCAAAAAGACGGTCGTCAAGCCGTACATTACGCTCTACGCGTCGCTGCTCAACTCGCTCAAAGCGATGAGCCAAGCGATGCGTCTCGAACGCTACGACCGGCTCCACCGGAGCTTCATTCTGGAGCTCCAACCCGACATTTGCGCCGTTCAAGTGCACGCGATGGCGCTTCTGCAAGAAATCTCGCACCACGTGCATGCTGGCCACACACGTACTTATTGCTCCAAATGCACCGAACTCGCTCACTCGTTGCTGTAGAATTCCACTTGGAACATGCCGAAGCTCTGGAGCGCCACGTCGATCACTTGCTCGCGCGCTTCCACGCGACGCAGACCGCACTGTACACCAAGATGCACGCGACGCCGCCAGACGTCGAGGGCACGATGCCACTGCACCTCTTTGTCTTTGCGCTCGAGTCGCTTGCGGGCGCGATGCTCGAATTTCCCGAAATCCTTCGTCTCAAAAACCACAATACGGTATTTCGCGTCCCATTCTGGTTTTCTGGGGTGCTTACCACATGTGGTAGACGACGCGGATGCACCATTTTGTACTGCGGTCGCTGCAATCCTTTGTCGATCCTGCGCAGTATACATCTGGAAAGCTCCAGATTGCTTGCAAGGTCTGGGTCGCGCTCCTCCTTGCGAGCTTGGTTTCGGTCTACGTCTTTGGCTTTGCGTCCACGACGGCGACGACCATTGCGTTCATCATGGGCAACCAAATCGGTACGCTCTCACTTGATACGACGACCTGGATACTGACATCCCATAGGCGGCTCGTTTGGGATTTCGCTGCTCCGCGCGGTCGGTGTCGTCGCCGGCGTCATCGTGCCGTCGATTGCGCTCTCTTTATCTGCGCGTACGGCGGCGAGCATCGCGCGCTGGTCGTCGCACTGCGCAACACCGTTCTCTTTGTGTGGACCACCATGTCCATGTACGTCAAGTGGAAAGGCGGCTTGGACGCGTACGCGGGTCTTGTCTCGGCCTTTATCGCCGCCGGCATTCTGCTTCCCGATGACATGTGCCCGGCCCCCGGGTCTTTGACTTCGTACGCCAACATTGCCCAAATGACGCTCGGTGTCCTCCTCATTGTGAGCGTCGAGCTCCTGCTCTGGCCGAGCTCGGCGTTCATTCTCGTGCGCAAGAACGTCCAGAAGCATCTCTCGCTCGTCCAAGGCGCGTTTACGATCCTGTTCGAGCACAGTCTCAAGAGCGAGGGCGCGATGGACCCGTCGACGCTTGAGAAGATGCGCGTGATTGTGCAGACAACATTGCCGGGTCTTCTCGCCGAGCAAGAGGTCTTGCGCAAGGAGGCGATGTTCGAGCCGCGGCTGTGGCGCCTCGCCTTCTCCCAGCGCCGCTACGACAAGGTCATCGAGACGTGCGAGCAGCTCCTCGTGCACACCATGATCCTCTACAAGGTCGTGCTGTGGTTCCAGCACCAGCGCCCGCAGGACGTTGCCAAGAGGGTCAGCACGTCGTCGTCGTCGATCACGGAGGACTCGGTCTTCCTTGCGAGCCCGCGAGAAGCGTGGACGTTCTCGACCGAAGACGTGGGTGCAGCGATCCACGACACGTTCGACACGCTCCACGTGCTCTTTGGCAGCCAGTTTTGGTATGCAGACGTGGACCAAGCGGCGCTCTTTAGCCAGATGAAGGAGGCGTTCCGGGGCGCGGACACGGACCGCAACGGCGTCCTGGACTGCAGCGACGTCAAAGGCCTCCTTCTGCGCATCTTCGAGCAGTCGGGCGCCGTGCCGCTCGATGCTCTCGACCAGTATGTGGCTGATTTCATGGACATTGTTGACCCGACCAAGAGTGGTTCAGTGTCGTTCCCAGCGTTTATGCAAGCGCTCGAGAACGGCCTCTTGCTCGAAGTCGAAATGCAGCCCAAGGCCAAGCGGCTCGACAGCATCCAAGTCGTCGTGGATGCAAGTCCGCTCTTGACGCCGAGCTCGTGCGAAGTGCTGCCGCCCATGGACATTGAGATCATTGGCGGCGTCTCGCACGCGTACGATATTTTGGACGTCGAGACCTGCTCGCTGCTCGACGCAACGACCGGAATGCGCCACTCGTTTGCGGCGTGGGTGCTCGAGGCCCGGCGGTTCCAGGGACTCCCCATGGAGGAGCTCCTCCTCCTCAATAGTTTGATCAGCGGCGTGAGCGGCATTGCGACCAACCTCGCACTCCTTGAAGAAACCACAGTGCAGCCGTAGACTGTAGACTGAAAACATACAATTGATGTACACTAGTGTCATATCTAAGCGAGATAAGATGCGCTCTACTATGGCGCAAGCTTGTACATGCGGTACGAACGCGCCGAGTCCTTCTTGGCCCCCGAGAGGCAGCGCTCGTCGAGGACGTTGAGACGCGCGACTTGGAACGTGCGCAGGAGGTCGACTTCGTACGTGGCCGCCCCAAAGTCGATGGTGGTGAAAAACTTGAGCAGCGGTTTCCCCAACTCGACGATGCGCGACGAGCGCGTCTGGATCGTCTGGGTGACGTAGATGTGGCCACCAGGCGTAAGAAAGGCGGCGCAATGGCGCAGCGCCGCCACCGGGTCCGGCATGATCATGAGCGAAGCGCTAAAGTAGATGGCACCGTACGTCGTGGCAGGCGCAAAGTCATAGATCGACGCGTGCTGGACCGCGACGACGTCTTGGCAGCCGACGCGCGCAATGTTGGCGCGGCAGTCCGCCACGTAGTCGGCGTCATAGTCGACGCCGTCGACGATAATGGCCTTCTCGCGCACGAGTTCGAGGTTCTGGAGCAGCGCCTGCCCCGTGCCAATGCCCACGTCGAGGACCCGAGCGGTGGCGGGCAGATCGTCGAGGACCGCTTTGTACCAGCCCGCCGTGAGCTGCACGATCAGAAGGTCGTAGATGCGCCCGCGAAAGAGCTTGGTGCCAACGACGAGTGCGAGCGCGACCGCCGCTGCCGTCGCAAGATGGGCTTGCATCTTCGACACTGCCGCGTATCTCCGGATACGATCCGGACTCGGTTGAGGACAAGTTCAATTGTCCGGATCGAGTGCGCTGGCTTGGCCATGGAGGAGCGTTGCGGAGGCAACGTCTCGCTGCATGGGCATGACCTCTACACTCGCTCCTCCTTGCTTTGTACCGTCTGCGCACAGTCGCGAGGCTTGCTGGACCTGTCCTTTGTCTTGCCGAGGCAACTCAGGACGTGGGGCGGGCGTATCCGGATGGTGAACGATTGGCCAAAAGTATGATCCATTTTGCATCATGATGCTTCGAGGACTTCAGCGGCGCTCCATCTCGTCCGAGGCCATGGGCCTGCGCGACAGCGTGCGGTAATGGAGACACTGATGCAGGACGACGGGCTATATGTGCATACTCTAGCAACTTTGACTATGACAACTTCCTCTGCGCGCTCCTGCTGCCGTCCAAGGCGCAAGACGCGTACTTTGCCCTCGTGCGACGCCTCGCCGCGTCGACGCATGTGGCTCATGGCGTCCTCATAGCGCGCGTTCAACATTGAGATCGCCAAGATCAAGGACTCGGTGCGCACCAACCCGGGCGCCGGCCGCATGCGCATCCATTGGTGGCGCCAGCGCATCCACGACATCTACGCGAGCCCCAAGCCCGTGAAGGACCACTTCCTCCTCGCCGAGCTGCAGTCGGCCATCCAGCGCCACAACCTTACGCAGCGCTGGTTCGATCGTATCCTCGAAGCGCGTGTACGCTTCGCGTCTTGGATGGTGGCGGCATCTCGACTCGCGATTTTTGTAGGAACTCGACCTCGAGATGGACCAGCCCGAGACGCTCTTGCAGCTCGAGCACTACGCCGAGAAGACGGCGTCGTCGCTGCTCTACTTGGCGCTGGAATGCGTTGACGTCCGCGATGACACGGCCGACGTGGCTGCGCAGTACGATTGCCGTCGCCGTCGCCGTCATCTTATGATGTCTAGGCATGCTGGCATGGCCGTAGGCATGACCACGCTGCTTCGTGGCACTGTGTTTCACGCCAAGCACAACCACGTGTACCTCCCGAAGGCCGTCTTGGAAAAGGTCTGCTGCCTGATAAGGCCAACGGAATCGCTCATGGCGTTTCTAGCACGGGCTCGAAGCCTACGACGTGCTGCAGGGCCTCGGCGAAGACCCAGCACTCGGCGCCAAGTGCGCGCCGGCAGCTTTTGACGTGGCCTGTACGGCGCTCAACCATCTGCGGTCGGCACGCGACCTCAAGGGATCGTTGCCCAAGGCGGCGTCCCCGTCTTCTACGCGACGGTATGAGTTTGCTGTGCTCGCGATGGTTGCATCCAAGTCCTCTGCGATAGGTGCCGACACAGCTCTTCCTCGACAAGCTCGAGACGACCAATTTCAACCTCTTCGACGAGACGCTGCATGAGAGTCGGCCGCAGAAGCTTCAGCTCCAACTGCTCAAGCACTCGGTGTTCCGGTACTTTTAGAGTCTTGGATTACAAGATTACAATAATAGGAACAAAGGAGGATGTGTGCTTATTGCTTGCGGGGCTTCTTGGCCGCGGTCTCGGGCGACGCCTTGTTGTTGTTGTTGGTAGTGCGGCCTTCGCCTTTGGGGGCCGACGACGGTGCGCTCGCGTAGTTCTTCTTCTCGAGCGCCGCCAGCTGGCCCTGCAGCTGCTCGCGCTTGAGCTTGACACGGTTCTCAAACTCAAAGCCGCTTTTAAAGTAGTCGAGGCGCGACGGCGCAGCGATGTGGAGGAGCTCTTCTTCGATCGCCGAGGCCTAGAAGCGAGGCGTGATTGCTTGCATACGTGGTAGGAGGTAGGTTTCTACCGCTTGCAACAGCTCTTCGTACGTCTTGCACGTACTCGTATACGCGTCCTGGATCTTGGATCGCACGGCTTGGCGCTCCTCGATCGTCAGATACATGCGCCAGTCCTGCGGCGGCGGGCCCGACGACGATGGTAATTGCGATCGCGACGGCGCGGCGGCGCTAAGTTGCGGGTTGACGGGCGCCGTGCTCATGCGAGATCTGGATACACAGATTAAGCCCCGATTGGCGCGGGGGCAGCGCTTACGAGATCGGCGGCTGGCGGTTGTATGCAGCGGAGGCCGTGACGGCGCGCGTCATCGGCGGTGGTCCTACGACTGAAGGCGCGTGGCCGTGGTTGCTGTAGCCGGCGTGGGGTCCAGAGTACGCGTGGGGCATGGGCGCGTGACCGTGGGACGGCGGCGGCTCATGGCGATGGCCGTGACGTGGCGACCGGTCGCCCGTCGCAAGCTGGCTCAGGGATGCGGCTGCGTTCATGCTCATGTGACTCGATGGCATCGACGGCGGAACGTTCCCGCCCGAGAGCGTCCGCTTTAAGGAAGGAATTGTTACGTGGCTCATGCCGCCGTCGAGTCTCTTCCTCGACAGTTCCGCCCAAATGAGCGGTCTGAAAGCTCGACATACAAAACCCAAGTCGATCTTTCGCCGGATAAACCACCGTATCCGTATAATTCACGTTCGCAGAAAGTTCCGGTTTGGCGCCGCGCAGCTGGCGGTGCGCGATTGCCGCGGCAGCGCAAGTAATTTCGGCAAGTGCCACGTTAAAAGCCGGAGCGTAGAGAGGGAGAGGCAAACCAAGCAGCTCTCTCAAGCAACAGTAGCTGCTGAAAGCTACAGTGCAACGCAGCTAGCGAACAATGCTCGGGCTCGCGTATAGTACCTGGAGTAGAATACCTCTTCATGCAAGGTAATCAATCACAGCCGTGAAGAAAGAGAGTAAGTACCGGTAGGTCGCGAACCAGCGCCCCCTATTATTGATAGGCAGCCGCACTCATTCATCCTTCACGATTTCGTCCTATTTGGTTTGCTTCAACTACAAACCGGGATGGTTGATTCGACTGATCAAGAAGGAAATGCACGCAGCTAGGCTAGATTTTGGGCTCCATTTAAATGACTACGAGTTGTACAAGCACACATCAAGCGGGTTGCTAAAGGCCACGGTGAACGCGTGCTCCATCTGGCGCTCCAACGCAAGAACGCGAGCGCTCTCGGGCTGCCACGTACGCTGTGCGAGTGCACCGACGCTAAGTTCGTAGAGGAGCGGACTTGGCTCCGGCGTCTTGGTTCGTAAAGCGCGTCGGTCCTTCTTGCGCCGGTTGGGCTGGGCGCCTTTTGTGGCCGCTCGACGCACGGTCTGCTTGCGCGCAAAGTGCTCGGCCCACTCGTCGTTGAGTACAAACCCGTACTCGTACTCGCTGTCCGAGTCGTCCGCCTGCTCGCTTTGGGCATGCACTGCTGGCTCGACTGGATGGCTATGGTTGTTGGCAGTGGGTGTAGCTCCATACTGAGCATGATGTTGTTGCTGCGGTGGAGCATGATGCTGCTGCGGTGGAGCATGCCTATGGCGCGCGTCAAGCATCGGGTCGTAGTGCTGGGGCGCGGGAGGTGGCAGGTACGGCGAATGGACGCGGAAGGCTGGTGTGAGCCATGTCGTCGACTGCGCCGGTATGGTCGGCCATGCTTCGCAGAACGGGAACGGCGGTGGGATCCCGAGGATTGCGCTGGTGGTGTTGTCCTGCGGCCGACGCATGGGCGGATTCTAACAAATTGCATGATAGTTATAACACGGTGGTCATCCGTTGGTCATCCGGATGCCCTCTGCCAGGACGATATCAAGTGTAAGAGGTCCTGCCAGGAGTTCGCCACCAATTATCACTCCATTTCAAGCAGCAAGCACCAGCAGCATGAGCAAGCGCCAGCTCGACGCGGACGTGAACGACAGCATGGGCGAGTCCTCGGACGACGAGAACCTGACGCTGGGCGCCAACGGCGACGCCAACGAGGTCGTCGAGGTTGACTTCGTCTTTACGGACCCGTGCGAGGCCAACTTCCACTCGGTAAAGCAGCACTTGATCCAGTTCCTGCCCGCGTCCAAGCTCGACGCGTCCAACTTGGCCAACATCATTGTCGGCCAAGTCACCGTGGGCACGATCGTCTGCAACGAAGGTGAGACCGACGCCTTCGGCCTCATCACGGCCTTGAGCTTGAAGCGGTACGAGGCCGAGCCGTCGATCCAGCAGCTCATGTCGCTCGTGATCTCCAAGTGCCCGGACGCGACCAAGCCGCGCCTCGACCAGATCCTCTCGACCAGCAACGTTGGCCTTGTCATCTCGCGGCGCATGATCAACCTTCCGTACCAGCTCGTGCCCCACATGCACGACGCGTTGCAGAAGGACATTGACTGGGCGATCGAGAACGAAGCGACGCCAGAGCTCAAGAACTCGTACAAGTTTGACTACTTTCTCATGCTTGCGGGCGTTCAAGTCGAGAAGCAGGCGAAGAAGGCGCCTGCAGGCAAGAAGGCCAAGGCGGCGGCGTACACGGACCCTGCGATCAAGACGTACGACAACTTTGAGGACGAGTTCCTTGAGCAGGAGGCCGATGTGGCGTTCTCGTTTCCTGTCGAGAACGTGCTCAAGGAAGGCGCCGGTATCCAAACCGAGGTCTCGGTCTTCCTCATTAAGCGCCAGAAGCACAACGCGTCGCTCGCCAGCATTTCCGAGATGCTTAATGTTTAACTTTACTCTCAACTACGAGACCCCTTTTTCTAGCATGCGTGTCTCGTCGTCTAATGCACGCGCCATCCACGCAGTTGCGACGCCCAGCGAATTCTTCAAGGCCCGCAGCTCCTTCTCTTCCTCGGGTCGCAGAAACCGACCGCTGAGCGGCGCCTGCAATGGGCGGTTGTTGTCTTCGCGGCACACTCTAGAAGATGCAATCGTCAGCGCACTTGTGCAGAATGGGGCATCGAACCCGTGCTCCCACGTGGACGCATACGTCCGCTGCGGTGACAATGGCGCCTTGGGCCATAGCGTCGGCAGCGGTTCTCGTTTCGACGGAGTTGGGACCTGTCCAAGCTTACGCACGCGAGCGAGCATGTCGGGCGAGCATGCGGCGAGCTTGGCTTCCACCCGCTTGGGCAGCATCGGCAAGGTGCGGAGACTGTGCGAGAGATCGCGGACGCTTGGCCCAGGCTTGCTGACGGTTTGTTTTCTGTTGCGGTTCATAAGCACCTCCAGAGGGCCCAGCAGGGACGAGTCGTACATCGAAGACTTTGAGAAGCGCACGATGGGCACTTGACGCGGGGGGAGCTTTGGTAGCTGCAGCGGTCGTGCCGCCTGCTCGACTTGGTCCTGGAGCTGGTTTGTCATTGCAGCCAGGCGCTCGTTGGCCTACAAAAGTTTTGGTGAGAAATGTCTTTAGCGATATCAAGCGGTACTTGATGCTGCTCGGCAGCGATCGTTGCCGCCAACGTGCGACGAAGCTGCTCCAGTTGATGCTGGAAATCACTCTCGAGGCGGCTCAGTGCATCCTTGGCGATCTACCATTGACGCTATCCTAGTAGACAAGCAGTTGGGAAGGAAAGCATACCGCCTGATGCTCCGAGATACTGTGGCGCAGTGCCTTGCTCTCGATCGACTGGCAGCGCACGAGTTCCTTAAGCGCCATTGCGAGATGGTCCGCCGAAGGGTGTGTCAACGTCGCAGCAAAGCTCTCGAGCTGGGTCTTGTGCGCGTCAATGGCGACGTCTGCACAGACGCCTTGGGGCGTGCAGAGTCGATGGACCTTGCCAAGCGCTTCCGACAGTTGTTTCGCGCGCCTCTCTAGCACGCATTTATATGGCATCGCTACATCGTGTCGACGCTTGTACTACCTGCGTTGGCGTCAACTTCATGCTCCACTTGATTCCCGAAGAGCTGCATAAAGTCGTCCGCCGAGTCGTCTTCGGACGTTGTCGTCTCGTTCAACGGCCGCACGAGCTTGGCAGACACTGCTATCGGCTCGGACTTGCGGCGGACGTCGTCTTTACGTGGTGGAGGCAATGGGAGGTCGATTGCCGACCGCCGACGTTGGGGCTCGAGCTGCGGTCGACTGAGAAATATTTCTCGGACGCGACGAAGCTTCTGACAAGGGTACTCGGCGCCCTTGGCACCAAAGAGGATGTCTTCGCTGTCCGAGTCGTCGTCGCTCATGGCGCCTCTTCAAGATCTCGACAATTGAAGTTGGAATTGTCTCTTTTTGCACGTGTAAAATTGAAAACCACTAGGAGTGAATAATGCAGCCATGAAATAGTGTAATGCCAAGACAGGTTTTCTTCGATCTCCCTGGGCACACGCGCGTTGAAGTGCTATAACTGATGTAGGAGCCACCGGGGCCGATATACGAGTAGATATATAGTGAGCGGCCTAGGCGCAGTGAGCCTCGCACGCGGCAACGCGCTTGCTCCGTCGTTTCCTGCCACCCACAAGCTCTCCATACACTAAATCACGGGCGTTAAATTCAGTGACTGCGTGGTCGCAGAAACGCGCGTGATTGGTCCGTTGCGATCTCACCGCTTCAAGATCGTATCCGGATGGCCCCCGAACGTATAGAAAGGCCAAGCGTTGCGAGCGCATATCCGAACACGGGTCGATCCCACGTGTCATTTCTTAGCCGACCACAACCGCCATGGCCAAACCCAGTCGTCGCCACAGTCGACGCAAGGCCGCAGCCGTCGAGAACGCCAAGCAGCAGTCGGAGCCCGCCAAGGCCTCGCCCCCCGCCGATGACGCTGCGCACTACCTGTACCTTTACGCAGCGATGGTTGCAGTGGCTGTGACGTGCGCCCGCATCGACATCGTCGCGCTCGCCGTGCCGTCGCGGTACGTGGCCTCCTGGTGGCGCTTTCTCTTCGTCATCATCGTGTGCATCAACGTCCGTAACCACGCGACGCTTGGACATCGCCCGTGGCAGCTGCGCTGGGCGGCCTACGTCCTATGCAACTTTGCAGGTATGACGGTCACCCAAACGATCCGCGGCGAAACGCTGGGCTACCTACGCAGCCTCACGCCGTGGCAAGACGTCGCGTCTGCCGGTCTCCTCGTCGAGGCGCTCGTCGTCTGGAAGCCAGCGGCGCAAGCGACGAGTCTCATGGCCCTCCGCGGTCTCTGTGGGTTCCCCGTTGCCGTGTGGAAGTGCTGGAGCGTGCGCCAGCACATCCACTACGCGTACACTGCGTCCGTATCGTGGGCCAAGGTAGCTCCAATGGTCACGTCGGACATGTACGCGAGCGGCATTGCTCTCGCCTGTATCGCGCACGCCGTGAGCACGCGCTCGCTGCTGCCAACGCGACCCGCGCAGCTCCAGTGGCCAATCGAGATTGCAGCCACGGTCGCCGCGACCATCATGATTGTGCACGTTTGGCACAGCGACGACCTTCTACTGGGCTCTCTCGGGTATACCGCCATGCTGCTCTTCAACATCCACAAGTTTTGCGGCGCGCCGCTAACGTACTTAATCCTGGCCCGTGCGCGCAAAGTCGTTTGAACATTGATTTTCTACTTTTTCTTCTTGCCAGTGCGGCCTTTTGGCGCTCTCTTCGGCGCCTCGACGCGCTCCACGCATCCGATCCGGAACGTACTGCCTACAGTCCGCAGTCGTACGTCGTTTGACGCAATAGAGACATGTGTGTGGTTTTGCCTGGAATTAGGTACTTGAGATCGTCGCGCGCTTGGACGTGCCCCGCGTCATGGAGGAATCTTCCAATCATGACATTGGACTAGACCAAGAGGACAAAGAGGGTTGTACCGTGTTTGGTTTCGCCGCGCCATGTCATAGTTACGTTGGACGACTGCCGTCCGCGGGTGGCATGGCTCGAGGCAGCTCTCAAAGACGCGAAGGACGGCGCCGAAGTGCACGGCGGCGTGCCCGATGTTGCCGAGGGCGTAAAAGCAGCACGCCAAGTTGTTGAGCGACGTTGCTGTATCCACGTGCGTCTCGCCCAGCGTCTATAAGTCGACTCAGTCGACTCCAAGGTCGGCGGCGTCACCTCTTCACGCAATGTGACGGCGCGGTCAAAGCATTTCAGAGCGACGAGCGTTGCGCCGCCGTAGTAACACGTCGATCCGAGGCAGCTCCAGACGACGGCGCGACCGGGGTGCGACGGCGGCAGACTATCAACGACGCCGAGTGCCTCCTAGCACCAGATCAACGATGTAGATACATCGTCTTTGCATGCAGCGTGTACTACCATGTACAGCTGCAGGGCTTCGACGTCGCGGCGCTCCGAGTCGTAGAGCGCGCCTTTGGACAAGGCAAAGTAGAGCTGGGCCTCGGAATCCATCACGTGAAAACGGCTCGCGGCCGTGAGCTCGTCTTCGGCGTCTTGGAGCATCGACCACGCCATCTACATGGTCCCATGCGGCGTCGCAGGAGATGGATATTGAGCATAATACTTGAAGCTGACCGCTGTTTTGGTACTCGAGCGCACACTCGACCTTGCGCCGCACAGTCGTCTCGAAAGTGGGCACAGCGAGCACATCATGGACGACGACAACGTCCAGAGCATACGTGGGCCGATCTTTGCCGCGCAACACGTTGTCCTCTTCGATGCGAACCTACGGGTGTCGAGTCTTTTGAGCAGCCTCGTTTCGATCTACCTGCGCCACGTGGGCGTCCAGGACATCGAGTGTGCGCTGGGAAAGAGTCGCAATGGACTTTTGAATGTCTTGAACGAGCGTCTCGAGCCGCCCGAGCTTGGCTACGTCTAAGTATGCATCCAACCAGAAGGATAAGATCTCAGCGTGTACGGGACGATGGCCGCTGAGACTGGAGCGGGTGGATCACGGCGACGTGCGGGTCAAACTGCATGTGGTCGAGCAGGATCTTGAGGCTGTGCTCGAGCCTCGCGACTTGAATGTGCCGGCGGATGTGTCCATGCTCATCGCGGAGCAGCTTGAGATGCACAACGTGGCTCACGCGGCACAAAAGTTCCAGAAACTGCGGGTACGATAGCGCGCTGTTGTTTGTTGCGATGACTGTCGACGGCACCGCGTTCACCTCGACGAACCGGTGCCAGAACGCACTCGACTGTTTCGCCAGCTATGCAAGGGGCCGTCACGACAAGCGACCTGGGGCGAGAGGCACAATACCTCGTGCACGTCGTCGGTCGACACGAACTCGGGGTGCACAAAATAGCCACCAAAGAAATCCACGACGCCCTCGAGCGAGATGGTCTCGACGCCGATCTCGGCCGATGGCGCCACGCGTCGATACATGTGGTAGGCCTGCATCCATCCATTTGACACGTGCGATTCCAAGAAGCACGTACGTTGGCGATCGTGTGGTTGTAGAGGCGCAGCATCTCGACAGCGCCAGGTGATAACATTTGCAGCCGCAGATCGTCAAAGCCCGACGCAAGGTTCGACAAGAGTGCCGACGGCTGAAACGAAGTGACGGCCGCGACGTGGCGCCAGCTTTGCATGTCGGCGAGGAGCCGCGCGAGGCTTCGCGGCGTGGTCACATACCGAATCTTGGCGATCTTGGTCAAGGCGGTGGCGTACTCGCGCAGCGACATGGTGTCGGTCCGTGCCTTGCCTAGTCACACGCACGAATAGAATGCAGTCGTGAGGCGCGCGGCACCTTTGACGAGGTCAAAGACGGCCTTGGCGTCGACGAGCGTAAACGTCGCGTGCTGCAGAAAGTACAGCGGCTGCAAAAAGTGCGTGATGCTACTACCCGATGAGTGGTTCGATTGTAAGAAGAAGGGCGTACGTGAGGCCGTCGCTGCTGCCGCGCAAATCGTCATAAAATACCCGGACGGTCGCTGCTTCGTTGTCCGCGTCCAGCTCCATCGGACGTCGCGACAAGCCACGACTGTAGCAACCTATCTTGGGACGTGGCGTTTCTCGAACCCGTCGCCACCATATAAACGCGCTCAACAAATATACACGCGCAACGTCCTCCAAATTCTTAACGTCGCGTCATCGCACTCGGTCGATGGTTGGTTGCTTAGTTGCGCCACGAGATGCCGTTGAGGTCCTCGACGACGTACTTGAACTCGCGGAGATTCGGGATGGAAAAATCGCAGTCGTAGTGCGAGTCGCGCGTCTTGGTCGCGAGAAAGCACGTGAAAGACCCTGCCGCCCTACGCTACCCGGTTAGCACCGACAAGTATAAATGCACTCGTTGTACTTGGCCGATGCAATTGCGTTCTCGGCGCTGGTGACAACCTAACGCGAGATGAGTCCGAGTTGGCATTGACCATGACGACGCACGACAATGCCCTTGGGCTCCAGATTCAGCTCTTTGCAGAGCGTTTGGATGCCATCGGGACGGGGCATCGCAATAGCCGCTTCAAAACCCATGACAGCATCGAGCTCAAACTACAAACATTGACGACGTTCATCTCATGGTGAGCACCAAGGTCATAATATTACCTCGTCGATGAACTGCTGAAACTCGGCCTAACAGAGTTTGATCGCATCCACTGGTGATAGCCCGATAGTTGCAACCTGACGGTGCTCGGCCAACGGCGGGATCACGCAGAGCGCAAGACCACGCAGGTTGACGTACGACTAGACAGTGATGTCATAGCGCGAAATGCAAACACGTGCAGTACGAGAAAGGCGTTAGCGCCTTCGTTGACTTTGCGCGTGGGCAAGACCGAGGCAGCAGAGACCTCGACGCCAGCGCTGTCGTCCGCGACCGGCGCCACGGTTGTCTCTTGCTTGAGCGCATTGAGCTTGGCGCGCTGCTTGAGCGCGTTCATCTTTTCGAGGTACTTGGCGCGCGGGCCGTCGGCCGAGTCTTCGGTCGCCAAGACATCGACAACGGGCTTGGCCTTGCGCTGCAGTTGCTCCTCGATCGACGTGGTCTCCTCGCCTGCGCCCGGCTTGTCGTCGCCGCCCAAGACACGGTCTCGCACTACGACGCTATTCAATCGACATACCAGGACCTAGCAGCGTACTAAAGTGTGGCAAGCCCGCGAGCGTCTGCTGGACGCGGCGGCCATGCTCTGTGTCGGCCTTGGTCATGTTCTGTAGCAGGCTACGCATGTTCTGGAACATCGTGGGTTGGTGCAGCGGCGCCGCGCCGTCGCCGAGAGGAGCGTCCGTGGTCGCATGTGCCACCTCGGTCGGTGCTGCCACGTGCACTGTCGACGAGCAGAGAGCTTCGTAGTCGACGAGAACGCCACGAAGGACCTGGTTCGACACCGCGCGCTGGAGAAACTTCTTCGTCGAGGACATCCGTGAGATTGCAGCGTCATGCCATTGGCGCACCTTGTTGGATAGCACGCAGGCCATTGGTGGAGCGTGCTTGAAATGCACAATTATCATCCAATCCAACGGCTCATTCACGTCCGCGATCATCACGCCGTGTAGCATCTACCAAAGGAATCTGTGAGCACCCAACGAAACCTTATCAAACTACTATTACATGTATAAAACTAGATCGCGTAGTCTTCGTAAAGAGCCAAGTCTTGGGCAATCCAGCGCTTGATTACATGTAGGAGCAAGGCCATAAAATATTCAACGTTGTCGGGATTATCACCTTGGCGCGCTGCGATCTTTGCTGTCGACTCCCTTGTCGTCGCAGAGCGTGCATTGAAGTACATTTGGATGTATATACTCTTGATTGAACGCTAACTGTTAAGGCTAATGCGACCCGGTCTTTTGCTGGTAGATCTGGCGAAGCGAACAAGCGACGCTGTAGCCGTTGAGGATGTATCACTCGGGAAAGATCCTTGACGTCGACGCGAAGAGCGAGGTGAGGACCGCACTGAGGCCTGACAGCATGGCCAGTCCAGTCGGAGCTCAAGTCAGCTACAGTATTTCAAGGCTTGAGCAACACGAAGCGCCGACGAGCTCGTGCATTTCGACGTCAATGCGTAGCTGTGCGACGCTTGTGCTCTCGGATCGCTTGAGTCCTTTCACCTCGTGACGAGGCGCCGCGTTGTTTTTTAGCAGCCAACATCCGCTGTTGCATCCAGCGACGGCTTGTTTGCTCTCGCAGATCCAAAGGCTTGGTCAGCGACGACACTGCTCAGGCAGGATTCACTGGAACCAAAAGCAAATTGGGCACTTCGAGCTCCTCGATGGCACAAATAGTGCGAGACAGCCAGAAGACTTGGTTGATCAACGAGCACCGCCCTACGATGTTGCACAACACATCATCGTATGTGGCGATATCACCCCATGAGGGCACGTGCCATGGACCTCTCACCCGTACTCTTGAGCTGTACTCTTGCGTGCTCGCGTACGGAATAGCATCAATGCGACGTAACGGAGCCACCGCCGACGACGCCGAGCGGACTTCAACGTCGCATGGCGGCGTCTCTCCGCGCTGCTTGCCGCCCTCTTGTTGCTCACGCGGCGCGTAATGCCAATGTGCTATGGCGACAACATCCCTCCGGGTAGAGGCCGCTCGCTCTCCGCACGCCATGACCGCGCCACGCGCTTCCATGCGTGTCTCTCGATCCATCTCTACCGCTACTACATGCAAGCTCGGCGTGCATGTAGAGAAGGGCCTCGAGGGTCGCAATGACCATGATGCGACTGCCGCCGAGCTCGTCATCCTGCACAAATAACCCTTGTCCTGCATCGCGCCTCGTGATTGGCTACAACGTATCGGCCGGTGATTGGCCAGACCTGGAATAGGCCATTTTGCAACTCGGCCCCAGACAGCCGCCCTCCCGACATGAGCACCATCCGCAACCGGTTCAACCAAGAGCAGACGCCGACGACCGAGGTCTCGCTGGGCCCCGCGGTCTACGAGGGCGAGCGCTACGGCAAGATGTCGGAGCGCCTCAAGCGCCGCAAGGTGCTCCTGCAGACCAACGACCGTGTAAGACGCTTGCCCTTGCTCGCCACCTGGCGTCTAATGGCCTCCTCTGTAGAACCCGCGCCTCGTGGGCTTTGCCATCGGCTTTCTCATCGTGTGCGCGACCATGTTCTACATCCAGTACTCGATGGCGTCGCGGAAGACCGGCAAGGCGGCGCCGACCTCGTAGTAGACGCCATTTGTAGAGATAATAGTGGTTTCCCCACGTAAGATTGCATTGCGTGACGACGACATGTTGGTTAAACGTCACTGTAGTACGACGAGGACATGCAGCTTCTAATACGAACGCGGTCGACCGTCGTGTTCGTGAATACAGCTATGGTACAAGGGCAAGCGAGAACGCCAACTTAGTCGATGGGCAACTGCTGTGTCGAGTTGCGGTCGCTCTCGGTGGGCGACGTGGCGCCGGACGACGGCGGCACTTGAGGCGACGACGCACTCGGCTTGGCCTCAGGGTTCGGCTTGGGGCGCCGGCGCATGCTCGAGATGGATCGGGACGCGGACGAGACGACACGCTCGAGCGCGAGACGCAGGTACGTTTTTGGCAGCAGGCTGAGTTCATGTGCAAGCGTGTTGACCATGCGCGGGTTGTTCACAATCATCGAATACGTCGAGACCCGCGGCTTCTCTTCCCGCAGTGGCGGCACATCTTCGTCCGTGGGCGACGCCGCCCCCGATGCCGAGCCTTCATGGCCTGTCGCACAAGCTGGGCCAGAGACCGACGTCGGCTGCAAGAAGACGTTGTTGTTGAGGAAGTTGCCTTCCGAGTTGCGCCCACGGCCCGTTTTGAAGTACGACTCGCCCGTCGACGGCAACACGGGCACGGACCCTCTTCGCAGCTCGGGCTTGGCCGCCGCCTTGTTGGCGGGCGCCAGCAGGTCACGGGTCGAGATCGGGTCCACGAGCTCTTCGACGGACGGGCGCGGGGCGTTGCGGCGAAGAAGGATGGGCATGGCGGCGAGGTTGCTGGACGAAGCTCGCGGCCAAAATTCGGGACTGAACTCTTCCGATTACCCAATTTGCGAGCTAAATATTTGTCGCATTTTAATGGCCTCCCATGCGACGTACATACAAAGAGCAAGTGATAAAATAGCGGGATATCGTGAGTAATTGGCCAGCGCCTGGACGTGCCACGTTACCATGTGGCAGTGTTGGTGGGATTTCGCATTTAATTTGCTACAAAGATCCAGTGGTTTTCGCACCAGCAACTTGCGCACCGAGGTTGCAAGAGGCGCGGAAGCCACCGACGCTACCACCACGACGCCAACGAGCGAGCGCAGTCGGCGCTAAAGCCGCGCAGGTCTTCCTCTCGCCTCTCTCGCCTCGTCGGTTTTTTAGAAATATCTAAGAGATTCGTCTCACGAGTACCCGGCCCGCCTCATGTATTCCTATGAGTAGGACACGACGGAAGATCGTGGACACGTCTGTGTTCCAGGGAAAGACGATCATCCTTCGCTCGATGCACTCTCCGCGACCTTGTGCCAATAACTCTGTCCCGACAACAACAACTCTGTGCACGCGTTCAAGCTGCTTGCCACCATGACGCTTTTGCCGCGCATAAACATCCATTGGAGTGGCAAGATCTCCGTCAAGCGACCTCCCCCACAATTGATGGTGCAAATCCAGTCGTGATTTCTCGCCCGCTGGGTGGACAGCAGGATGCTGGTCAGTTTTCAATTGCGCGCCATCAAATGACGACGACTACGAGGCGGAGAGAGCGCGAGGCCACGCTCTGAGAGCTCTGAGAGGTCTGAGTTGTGGTCATCGTGCTACGTCAACTCAGACCGTGTTCGAATCCCATTTCATCACCTTTTCGCCGCCCGAATCCGTGGACTAGGGTTGCGTGTTGTTAGACATACAAACACCAAGCGGTATGGATTGGTTGGGGCACGTCGTTTCATTGGTCGGTTTGGTTGGAGTTCTAAAGTCCAATTTGCCGAGATGTCCAAGCCGTCGTTCGCTGCGCCCGTGCCCCAGAGCGCCCGTACGCCCGCCGATGCTGCCCGATAGCGTCGCTCTTACCGTAGCTCTGTGCACTAGTGCTCTCGAAGCTCCAGGCGTTCCTGCCCCAAATGGAGAAGCAGAACGAGATCCTGGCCAAGGATCTCGCGACCGGCCAAGCGACCAAGTACAACATTGAAGTCGCCGAGGAAGACCCGGAGAAGCAAGTCATCGAGATGGTACCACCTTGATGCTATCGTACTAGCATGGATCTTACCGCGAGCCTAGAACTTTGCATTGAGCATGCTCAACGAAGATTCGGGCAGCGACAGCGACGAGGACAGCGACGACGACGAACGCGAGATCCAGCTCAAGCCGTCGGCCGCTGCGCCGCATGATATCCGTATCACACCACCGACGAGCAAGCCGTCGCCGCTTATCCAAGAACTAAGTTAATTCGATCACTCCCTCCTGTACACATACCTACATCCTCCTGCTGGTGATGATGCCTGTATCCGAAATGCATCCGAGGACAGGTGCAGCAATCGTAACTTCTGCCGTCTCTGTGGCAACCGTCCAGCACGTAACTGCAACTGGGTCTGGGATCGATCAGCATGGGCGACCCCACCTTCCGAGCGGCTGCCAACTTTGCCGCGCTCTTCGCCAAGAAGAGCGAAAACGACCAAGACATTGTGGCGCAGCAGGTGAAGGAGCTCGACGAGGCCGGGCTCTTCCGGCTCGTGACGGCCAACGACGTGCCGGGCACGCTCGCGCACCTCGCGACCGCCGAAGCCGATCTCGCCAAGCGCGACATTGTAGGCGCGACGCCGCTCCTGATTGCGTTTCTGTACCAGCACTTTGCCCTCGGCAAAGCCATCATCGAGGCGTTCCCAGGTACACGCTTCGCTTCAGCACCCTCTCCATGGACGACCTTGCGCAGTCGAGAAGGGCTACCCGTACGCGCTCATGACGTACGAAGACCGGGGGAGCGCCGTGTCGCCCTACCGCGGAGAGAACGCTCTGCACATCGCTATCGTCCACCGCAAGCTCGACATCATCGACTGGCTCGTGCAGCGTGTGCCCGACCTCCTTGTAGACAATGCAAACGTCCATGCGCTTATCTTGCGCTAGGACGCCGAGACGACCGGCTCCTTCTTCGCACCGGGCACGCCGTGCTACCTCGGTGGGACGCCACTGCTCTTTGCCTTGGCAAGTCACTTGCTGGAGGCAGCGACCCTCATCTTGGCTGCTGCCGCGAAGGCGCCTGCAGGGTCGCCGGCCGCGAAAACCTCGATCGCGATGACCGATGGTTTTGGCAACAATGCACTGCACCTCGCTGTCGTGCATGACCTTCCCGACGTCTACGACTTTGCGATCAAGCATGCCATGGCGCTGTACCCGTACGCCTGCCCCGCCCGGTTCGAGCCAGCAAACGCGGCGCCGTACGACCTCTCGGCCTTTCTAAAGCAGCTCTACGGCACAGACAAGGCCGCGTTCAGTCAGTTTCTGAGCCAACCCAATGGCGATAACCTGTGCTGCCACGTCAGGCAACGGCACGTCTCATATTGAGTGACGTAGGAGCCCGCTGACGATGGCCGCCGCCATGGGCAAAAGCACCATGTTCCAGCATATTCTGAGCGCCCAGACCACGACGGCGTGGATGTACGGGCCCGTGACGGCCAAAATGATCCCACTCCGAGGGCTCGAGGAGCCGTACGGCGCCTCACCCGCCACGGTACGGGGATTCATGCGAGCGTGAAAAGCCCATGTCGAATTTCTACATGCTCCTAGCACGTCCACAAGACTGCCATTGAGTGCCTCTGCTCGTACCGGCGGATCTCGTGCTGCATCCCCGTCGCGACCACCAGCGTCTGCACGTGTCTTCTACACGTCTGTCATGTGTGATATTAGGACACACTACGGGCGCGACTTGACCTCCTTAGCACCTTTGAGGTCAAGACGCTTATCGATAAAAAGTGGGCCTTTGTCGGCGGCGCATTGTTTCATCGCGCGTGCGTGCGCCACGTGCTGTACACGCTCGTGCTCACTGCGTCGACGCTGGCGGCAGACCACTACCGCCACCACCCGTTCAGCGTGCGGCGCGGCGGCTACTCGCTGCTCGCCGATCTCTACATTCTACTGGAGACGTATGCCAAGGTCGCACGCGAGATCCGCGAGATCCGAGTGCACGGTGCACCTCCATCCCTGTAGCGAAGTTGTCACTGCGCGCGTAGGCGTCCGCGACTACTGGCACGACACGGGGGCCGCCATGGTCGATACGGTTCTCAAGCTCAGCCAAGTGGTCATGGTCACCGGCGCCGTCGTCGCCCGTCTCCAGCGCCAGCTTGAGTGGGAAGACTGCTTTGTCGCTGGCGCGCTCCTCGGCGCGTACATGCACATGCTCTTCTTCCTCTACGGCTTCCGGCGCACGGGTGCCTTCATCGTGATGCTGCATCGCATGCTCTTCTCCGACGCCGTCCGCTTCACGCTTGTTTACGTGTCGATCCTCCTCGGCTTCGGCACGAGTTTGTATGTGATCGTCGACGCGCGCGACGGGCCTGGTCCGCTTGGCGACCGGCTCAAGTCGCTCGTGCTCGCGGCGTTCGCAGCCACGTTTTCGTTTGACGAGTACCGACTCTGCCGCATGCCGATTCCCGCCCAGCTCTTCATCTTTGCGTACATGGTGCTGGTCGTCATCGTGCTCATCAACCTCTTGATTGCCATGTCATCGCATCGATGTCGCGAGATGGAAAATCTGATGGAGCCTTGTAGGATGGGCAACACGTACGACAGCATCATCGATGGCGCCGAGCAGCGGTGGTACGCCGAGCGCGTCAACATCATGAGCAGCCTCACGACGGGGCTGGCTCGCGACGCCGTGGCGCGAAGCCGGCTCAAGTACGCTGTCGAGCTTGGCCATGGACTCGCAAAGGAGCGATACTTGCAAGTGGAGCTCGTCGACGTGGAGAAATGGCGAGCCCCGCCGCTCGTAGCGCCCGATGAGCTACCACTGCCACCGAAACCAGTGCTTGTATCGGTCGCAACGCAGACGCAGACGCGGCATCCAGTCCGAGTGCATGATGCGACGACCAACACCCCTCGGCTGCGACAAGCGACGCCCCATAAAAAGGAGTCCAAGCCTCGGCGCGCAGAGGTTGCACCAGAAACGCTCGTGCCGCTGCAGCATGTTGTTCATGGCCCCCTGCGTCGACGCCTGGGCCAGCAAGCGCAATATCAATCGTAGTGTCTGTATGTAATCTCGATAAAAGGCTAGGACAAACCAACAATGACACGCTGTTGGGATTGGGGCTGAAACGCGAAAATGTGTCGGTTTCACGTCACGCGTGTCTCTGACGCTGCCACGTCACGGATCCCAATATATCATATCTGAGTTGGGATCGCTAAATGCGGCGCCAAAGCCGTTTTCCGTTTTGGCCATGGACCGCGTCCTGTCGCACGTGAGCGGCGGCCGCGCGATGGACCGCGTTTTATCGCATGTTAGCGGCGGTCGCGTCGGAAGCATCCACGTGACGTACGAGAACGACAACGACATTGTTGCGCGGCAGTTTGCCGAGAACCTCACCGGCGTCTTCCGCCTCGTACTCGCCAACGACCTTTCCGGCGCGCTGCGGCACCTCAAAGACCGCCCGGAGGACCTTTTTAAACGCGACATTGTCGGCGCGACGCCGGTCCTTCTTGCGTACCTCACCAAGCGCTTTGAGCTGGGTCAAGCGATCATTACCGAGTGCCCTGGTACGACGTTCGCATCCAGATAAATTTTTCAACCCGAGGAACTCACGACAACCCACATTAGACCTCCAGGACAACAAGCAGCAGCTGCTGACGTACGAAGACCGTGACGTCAACATCTCGCCCTACCGCGGAGAGAACGTGCTGCACATTGCTATCGTCCACCGCAACGTCGAGGCGATTCAATGGCTCGTCGATAGGATCCCTGACCTCCTCGTACGGAGCCTTTCTCCCGGCTTAGAACCGTCTTCACGTGGACCTAGGACGCCGAAACGACAGGGTCCTTCTTCGCGCCTGGTATGCTCTGCTACTTGGGCGGCACGCCGTTGCTCTTTGCGATGGCCTCCAAGCTCGTGGACGGCGCCAAAGTCATTTTGGCCGCCGCCAAGAAGGCGCCTGCGGGGTCGCCGGCCGCCAAAACGTCCATTTGGATGACGGATCGATTTGGCAACAACGCGCTGCATCTCGCCGTCGTGCACGACCTCCCCGACGTCTACGACTTTGCGATTAAATACGCCATGTTGACGTACCCGTACGCGTGCCCACCAGACTTCACGGTTGACGCGAGCACGTACGACCTCCCGAGCTTCCTCAAGCGGCTCCAATCCGGCGACAAGACGTCGTTCAATCGGTTTCTGCGCCAGTACAACGACGATTACCTGTGCGCTGCCACGAGAACGAGGCGAGGAATGTCATTGGGTGCGTAGAACGCCGCTGACGCTCGCTGCTGCCATGGGCAAGACGGCCATGTTCCAGCACCAAATGATGCAGCAAACGACGACCGCATGGGTCTATGGACCCGTCACCGCCAAGATGATCCCGTTGCGCGACTTTGAGGAGCGGTACTACATCAAAACAACCACTCCGAGCGGCCCAAAGAACGCGGCCGCAGTGCTACCCGCCGGCGCGTCCGAGGTGCGCCACAAATGATATACGTGAAGATATCCATGCGCGTGCGTAGCTTCTTGCTGATTTGGATACAACGAGTGGTCGAACCGCCGTCGAGTGCCTCTGCTCGTACCGCATGCTCTCCAAATGCATTCCCAAGACGGCCACCGCCCAAGAAGTACGCCATTCTATCGCTTCTCCAAGTGCATCTACAAGCACTTGAGTAGGCAACGATGCGCGGTCGCCTCGAGCTCATTAGCACATATGAGGTCAAGACGCTCCTGGATAAGAAGTGGAAATTTGTCGGACTCGCCATGTGCGACAATTACGGTCCATGGGAACTTGACAAATCCGTACTAGGTTTCGCCGGGCTTTACTGCGCCACATCATCTTTACGCTCGTCTTCACGGGCTCGACGCTCTTCTCGAGCCACTACCGCGACGACTCGACGACGCTCGCCGACGCGTGGCTCCTCGTGCTCCTCGAGTGCTACGTTGTCGCGGAGATTGCTCTGCACATTTATCGCGAGCTCCGAGAAATGTGGCACCGCGGTTCTCTACTCTCTCCCCTGCTTCTCCCGTCTAAGGCGTATGCGTATAGGCTGGCGGTACACGGAAGACTCGGGCGCCGCGATGGTCGACAACGTCATCAAAGGCGCACTTGTGCTTTTGATTGTGGCCGCCGGTATCTGCCGAGCAGCCGGCAACTTTGTCACCGAAGACGGCTTTGTCGCGAGCGCGATCCTGTGCTCGTACCTGTACATGTTTTTCTTCTTGTATGGGTTCCGCACCACGGGGCCGTTCGTCGTGATGCTCCGGCGCATGCTCTTGACGGACGTGGTCCGCTTCATCCTCGTCTTCGCGTCGATACTCATGGGGTTCGCCTCCGCCTTGTACGTCGTCGTCGACAATCGCGGGGCGCCAACATCTTTCTCAACCGCATCAAGTCGCTCCTCCTCGCCGCGTTCGCTGCCACGTTTTCGTTTGACGAGTACCTCCTCAGCCGCATGCCGATTCCCGCCCAGCTCTTCATCTTTGTGTACATGGTGCTGGTCGTCATCGTGCTCATCAACCTCTTGATTGCCATGTCATCGCATCGATTTCCTCGACTTGAATTGCTCATGACCGACATCTAGGATGGGCTACTCGTACGACAGCATCATCGACTTTGCCGAGCAGCGATGGTACGCCGAGCGCGCCAACATCATGGCTAGCATGGCGAATGGCCAGTCGGTCGCGCAGCGCTCCGCCGATCGGCTCAAGTACGCCGTGAGCCTCGATGTAGGCGGCGAGACCGAGCGCTTCATTCAAGTCGAGTTTCTCGACCTGCAAGCGTGGCGGGGCACCGCTGAGAAGCACGACGCTAAGGAGGACAAGCAAGAAGAAAGGAGCAACGACAGCGTCACAAAGATCCGCGCACCGTTCGCGGCCAAGAAACCTTCGTCGCCGCGACACGTCCAAGGGCCGCCGGCGCTCTTGGAGGTCGATGAAGACCGAGAGCAAGACAAGAAGGAAGAAGACGACGCCATTGAGAGCGGCACGATAGCGGGCCTCGAAGCGACCCTCGCGCGGCTCTCGCATGGTCTCATCCAGCATTTCAGCGACGAAGCCAGCCTCGGCTACGAAGATCCCGTGAACCGCGAAGCGCTCGTGCTCGGCCACGTCGCCAAGATCAAGGAGCTCCTCGGCGCCGTCCACGCCTTCGAGTAGAGGACGCACTAGTGTTTTCGTATTGAAGTGGTAGTGCGTAGTACAATTTGTCGTTGAATAGTTGAACACACCGTCGCGTTTTTGTACAAACTATCTATCCAATATATACTATCCAAGTTGGATAGATAATACGACATTCGTCGGGCTGTGAAGAATCCAATCGCGCAACGCATGGATTGCACGAAACAGCTTTGCGACGGTTGAAGATTGACAGCGACGATGGAGAAGATGGAGCTCGTGACGACGGCGGACGGCGTGACGTGGCAGGACCGCGAGATCCGATTCGACATCTCGTCGGCGGCGATGGAGCTGCGGAAAGGCGAGGTCGCGATCGACTCGATCAACTCGGTGGAGGACACGAAGGGCAACAACGGCGACCGCGGGTCGCTTGAGATCACCAATTTGCGCCTGCTTTGGGCCTCGCACCGGTCGGCGCGCACGAACCTCAGCATCGGCTACTCTTGCATCCAGTCGGTCAAGATCCGCACGGCCACGTCCAAGCTCCGCGGCTCGACGCAGGCGCTGTACATTATGACCAAGTACGCCAGCTCGCGCTTCGAGTTCATCTTTACGTCGCTCGTCAAGGCGAGTCCGCGCCTCTTCACGACGGTCCAAGCCGTCTTCCGGTCGTATGAGACCACGAAACTGTACCGGGACCTCAAGCTCCGGGGCGCCATCATCGCCGACAAGGAGCTCCGATTGCTGCCGCACGAGCAAGTGTACACCAAGGTGATTGGCGTCTGGAACCTCAGCTCCGACCAAGGCAACCTCGGCACCTTCTTCGTCACCAACATCCGCGTCGTGTGGCACGCCAACCTCGCGGAAAACTTCAACGTGAGCATGCCGTACATGCAGATCAAGTCGGCGCGCATCCGCAACTCGAAATTTGGGCCCGCGCTTGTCATCGAGACGTCGGCCGGCTCTGGTGGCTACGTGCTCGGCTTCCGCGTCGACCCGGAGGAGAAGCTACGGGAGCTCTTCAAGGAGATCAAGAGCCTCCACGCGGTCTTCTCGGTCAATCCCATCTATGGCGTCGACTATGCCATTGAAGACAAGCCAGCGTCCCTCGACTTGCTCAAGCAGCCGCGCCAGATGGACGACGTCGAAATCGTCCAGGAAGAGTCGAGCTCCATTGACGCCTTTGCTGCCTACTACGCGGCGACCAACAAGAACCAGGACCGCCCGCCTGTTTTCTGCAAGGACATTGGCCTTGCGGTCGAGAGCCTCCCTGACGGCATCGCGCTCGGCGACCTCTGGTACGTCAACTAAGGACAGAGTGCTACTTGCATGGTCGAGAATACAACTACAATGGTCCGTCTACGAACGCGGCGTGGCGCGGACGATGCGGATGTCATCGCGGGGCCTACGCAACGCATAAGGATTTGTTCTGCAGAAGCATGCGCCACGTCGTACTTGTCGTTGGCGCCGGTCTGCACGAGGCCCATCCGCTTGATGACGCCCATGCCCTCCGAAATACGGCCAAAGACCGTGTGCTTGCCTACGAGACATAGCGTGCATGAGTTAGAGTTTCGCTCGAGCAAGAAGGTACCATCAAGCCACGGCGTCGGTGCGAGCGTGATGAAGAACTGGCTGCCATTCGTGTTCGGTCCAGCATTCGCCTATCAGAGACTTGAATGCAGTGGCATTGGCAGCAAGGATATACCATGGAGAGGATGCCAGCGCCAGTGTGCTTGAGGTCGCGCGAGATCTCGTCCTCAAACTTGCCACTACCGCGAGAAGAGCCATGACGTCGTATGTGCGAGGCGTGGCGTCGTACCCGTAGATCGATTCACCGCCACGGCCCGTTCCGGTCGGATCACCACCTTGGATCATAAAGTCCTGCGAGGCATGGGTACGACGGTCCATGCACAAGACATGTACCTTGATGATGCGATGGAAGATCGTGTTGTCGTAGTAACCACGCCGGGCGAGCTCGGTGATGTTCTTGCACGTGCGCGGGGCGTGCTGCGTGTACAGCTCCATGGTGAAGGTACCCTTCACATACATGCGTCAACCTCACAGCGCATGCTTCCATCCGGCAAGTACCATGGTCGTCTCAAAGTCCACGTAGGCGGCCATCGTGCTTCCTTGGTAGCTTGCTGGAGATGGAATGGAATGTAGCCTTGGACACCATTTTAGCCAATCATGCATGGCAAAAAAGGTCTTTTTTGGCCAATCAAACAGATTTGATTTGTCTTCCTCAATTTAAAATCATATCGGTCTTTGTATGAAACGCAGTAATTTTTATATGGCGTGGGCGGAAGTGGCAGCATATGGCTAAATATGGCATCTGCCATTATAGAGTGTTTCGCCAATTGGTCTCGATCCAAGCATCAAACGCCGACGTGACGCGGTGATTCGTGATCTACATCGTGCTCTCTATCACGGAGGTACGTTTGGGCGATTTCATTTTCCAACGAGGTTTGGTCGATTGAGCTGGGCTGCCTCAGCTGGGGCGGCGCCGTCGAGCAGCTAGTCGCATAGGATTGGTTAATAAAACAAAAAGTGGCCAATACCACGGATTTGTTTAATTAATATATTTCATAATAGTATCAAGTGGATTATTCTCTTTTATTTTATTCCACTGCATAGCAGCTTCTCAAAAACCGACAGCTGCCGATGGAGACCAGTACGCGCCGCCACCGCTCCAGGTCCCGGTCCCGATCGAAGCCGCGGTCCAAGTCCAGGTCGCGCAGTGCATCCGTCGACCGCCGGCGCCGGTTCCGACGCAGTCGCAGTGGTAGCCGCAGCGACAGCCGTGAGAACCGCCATGGGAACGCGTCGCCGTCGCCTGACCGGAGGCGGAAGAAGGAGAAGAAGGAGAAGAAGCGCAAGCACAAGAAGGAAAAGTCCAAGAAGCGTCATCCTGACAGCGCGCCGTCGTCGCCTCGCATCCACGACTCGGCCAACGTGTTTGACGCGTTTGCGCGCGCCAACGAGCCCGACGCGCCTGCCGCCGCAGCACCGGCACCAGTCGCGACGAAGCGGGACTTTTTTGCGCAGCTCAAGCATCAAGAGTCTGGCAAGGAAATGATTGGCACCGTCCATGCGTCCGGGCGCAAGGTAGAGAGCGCGACGTCGATGCTTGCGCCTGGCAACGACAACTGGGACTGCGTCAAGCCGGGTTGCAGCAACAGCAACATGAAGAAAGCGCTTTCTTGCATGAAGTGTGGCGCCATGCGCCGCATATCGGCTTGGCGGTAGACCGACGCCGATGAATCTCAATACAGTTCACATTGCCGACCCGTGCCGGATGATGAGCAGCACGAAGAATCGATGGCTGGATTACCGGACGTGGATCAATGTATGCAGTCACTTTCTAGTCGCCGTTGCTCGCTTGTCGACTTTCATCAAGCACTTACAACTAACGTAGTGGAGCCACCAGTTGCCCGCAGCTCTGGCAGCGTCGGCGCGTGCCAAACTCGGCAGCCAGCCTTACCAACTTATCGCTTCCAACGCAGCCCATACGGTGGACTTTTAGCGAACGTGGGTCTCGGTCAAGTGTATTGCATTGCGGCCCAAAGGTAGCGTCGGCCTGCTTCTTCTCGATGCTTGGAGCGCACGAAGCTGTGAAGGAGCCACGAAGCCCTGCTTGCCTTCTCCTCTTTCTAGCTATTTGCCATCCCTTGGGAACTCTTTCCTGCGCGCCGCTGCGATGCGATAGAACCCTCGGTTCGAATACAAAGCAAAGAAATGTTATGGACTAGGATGTGGTTGCTACTACTAACGACTTAGGCCTTCTTGAGCATAATGTTGAGCTGGTTGAAGAGCGATTCTTCGTGGACCTTGTCGATCGAGTCCTGCATCGCCTGGAGCGTCGCGACGAGCGTCGCGTGCGTCTCGCCCGAGAACGAGTCGATTTGGTCAAAGCACTTGAGGATCGGGTACGCCGACGTCTGGTTGACCTTGCCGATGCGCGTGAAGACTTCGATCATGAGGTCGCGGCCCTCCTGCGTCAAGACCGTGCGCTCGCGGATCTGCGTCAAGCCACGCGCCAGCGTGCGCGAGTGGTGCGTCTGGTTGATGTTGAAGTACGGCTGCGCCATGAGCGCGCGGACCTGCGTCGCAAAGTCCGAGACGCTCAGCGACGAGATCGACGCAATGTAGCTCTCGAGCATCTCGGGCGTCGCCGACCACTCGGCCGCAATGCGCGCCTGAACGGCGGCGCGGCCCTCGTACGACTCCATCTCCATAAGCTTGTGGAACGCCGCTTCCTTATCGGTGACGAACGTCGCCTTGTTGAGCATCTCGAGCGCGAGCGCGGGCGTGTCGACGACAACCTCGGACGGCAAGAGCGTCGGAAGCACGAGGGGCTTGGCGCCCGCGACGACGAGCGTGAGCAAGTGGCGCTTCAACGCACGCTGGAGGAGCTGGTCCTTGTGCGGGCCCGGCACGGACGCGTTAATGAGCTCGTGGAGCTTGGCGACGATGGCTGACGCGTGCGTGGACCAGATCGACTGCAGGAGGGCGGTCGTCGCCGTCGCAATGTGATCGTAGTGGTGGCTCAGATCGGCGCGCGACGTGATCGCGTTCTTCTCGTTCAAAATGAGCGCGCGCACGGCCGGGTTGAGGTCCTCCGCAAAGAGGATCGACGCATGGAGCTCGGCGAACGCGGGCGAAATGACCACGTCCGACTCGCCGCGCACAAGCGCCTCGATCACGCGCGCCTTCTCGGCATCCGCGACCGCGCGGTACGCAAAGTACTTGTTGACGGCGTCCGGGTCCGTGTTGGCCTGCTGGATGAGCGAGTCGCTCGAGACATTCAGCGGCTTGATCGTGCCAAAGAACGACCACTCGCGCGCGAACGAGAGGTAGTCGGGCTTGGTCGCGACGTCCGTCAAGACGATTTCGCCGGACGCCTCCTTGAGCAAGTAGACGCCTTCGCGCACGGCCTGGCCGTCCGTGATGAGCGCATAGTCGATCGGGATCTCCCACGGGCCGGCCACGTCCGTGCCGTCGAAGCGCTCAAAGCCCGTCTGCGTCATCTTGACCGTGTACGTCTGGGCGTCCGCGTCGTAGAACGTCGAGTACGCGACCTCCGGGTGGTCCGGGCGCTTGAGCCAGAGACGCGAAAAGTTGTGCAAGTCAAGGCCCGAGACCTCTTCCATGCAGCCAAACCAGTCGGCCGTCGTCGCATTGCCGTAGAGGTACTTGGTGTAGTACTTGTCGAGCGCGACGTTGAACTGCTTGTAGCCAAGAATGAGCTCCACCATGCGCACGATCTCGGGCGCCTTCTGGTACGTGACGGCCGAGACAAGCTCCTGCGTCTGGTTGAAGCCTTCGGGCTCGACACTGAGGCACGTCGCGGCCTTATCGAGCGCGATCGGACCGGTCGCCGGCGTAAACATGCGCGCGACGTCGCCGAGGCGGTGGTACTCGTGGCCAAAGATCGCGGCATGGCGCTTGCGCTCCATGTGCACGGTCACGGCCTCGTTGAGCCAGATCTCGAACGGCGACTGGCCCGTGACCTCGCTGCCGTTGATGTTGTGGTAGTACTCGTGGACCTTGACGCGCTCCATGTACTCGTACGACATGTCGCCCATGCGGCACGTCGGGCACAAGCACGAGCTCACGATCGTGGTGTTGCCGACGTTCTCCATACCGCCGTAGTTGGAGTTCTCCATGCCGATCTCGCGGTAGATCTGGCCCGTGTACTTGTAGCCCGTCTTGGTCCACACCGAGAGGAGGCGCTTGAGCTCCGCGCGGACGTCGGCCAAGCGCGCAGCGTCCTCCGGCGAGAGCGCGACCGGCGCCGGCGCCTCTTCCTCCGTGCCAATGCACAAGGGCGCGGCCTTGGCCTTGAGCGCTTCACGCTCGTTCAGAAGCGCGTAGATGGCCTTGCGCTCTTCGCAGTGGTCCGTCGCCTCGGGGCCCAAGCTCATCATGACCCAGAGGATCGAGTCGTGGAGCATCTGGACCGAGAGCTTGGCGTCCTCGGGCTCGACCGACTTGGGGAACGCAAGCAGCTCGAGAAGCGTCGTGTCGCCATCCGGGAACTCGAGCGTGCGGCGGTACGTCACGTACGTGCCGACGCCCAAGAAAAAGAGGTACGGCGCCATGTTGACCGTGTGGTTGTGGTACTTGAGCGCGTGGCGCGACGCGTCTTCGCGGCCCAAGACCTCAACCGCCTCGTGGTACACGGGCTTGCCGTCCGGCGTCGAGAAGCCGGGCGCGAGGTCGCCGTTGGTGATGATGTTGGTGTAGTTCTTGTCCGCGACAATCGTCGTCGTGTAGTACGCCTTGGCGTCCATCGTGTCAATGCACGGCACGATGCGCTGGAAGCCGTACTGCTGGCACTGCGTAATGATGGTGCGCGGGCAGCCTTCCGGCGTAAAGTCGTAGTACAAGCCTTCCAAGATGTTTTCGGTCGGGCGCGCAATCGACTCGGTGAGAATGACAAACTCGTCGCCCGTCATGACAGGCGTGTCGAGGTCGATGACCAAGAAGTGGTCGACCGTGTCGACCGTGTAGTTGAGCGGCGCGGCCGAGCCAAAGCTCGCAACGTGCGAGACAAAGTCGCGGGTCTCGCCCAGCGGCGTAAACGCGTGGAGACGCTCGACGCGCGTGATCTCGAGCGCCTTCGAGTTGAGCTTGAGCACCGTCTTGGGCTCGGCACCCGTGTACTTGAGCGTCGTCTGGAGCACGACGCGGACCTAGCCAAGATGCATGAGCTCCTTCTTGGCATGCAGGCAGCATCCACGTACTTCCTTCTCGGTCACGTCAAAGCCATGTCGAAGTGGAGCGGCTTGGTCTCGAGCGGCTCGAAATCATGGCGCGTGTAGCGGAACTTCTTGGAGGCCATGTTGTCTACGCAGCCAAGTGCAGCATGAGGCTTCATGTCCTCGTCGGAAGCATGGCCATGACCGTCGTCCAACGCGCCAGCATGGACCGGTCCATGGGCGCGCCAGGGACGATAAAGTTGCCGTCGTACCTGCGGCTTTCGAGAACGATGGCAAATTGCGGAGTGGGCCCATGGAAGTCACCCTTTCGAAACCGTTTCCGGACGATCCATCCGGATACCGTGCCCTGTATCGACGTCCATCGTCCCACTCTGTTCAGCCGGCTGTTTCGAATGTACGTACGTGTATCAATAGACAAGGGTTTGTAAGAGAATGTACGACCGTACCGTACACAGCAGCCGACTGTTTACTCTAGAAAGGCCACTGCTTGGATGAGTGTAAAAACGCATGGGCAATGTGACGTCATTTTATTGCCTCGCATACAAATATTCAATACCATGGCGTCATAAAATAGAAAAGAAGATTGCCATTTTGGGCCACTGGTCATCCTAGGGCTGGGGCCGGTGACGGATCCAAGTCGCAGCGTCCGCGCCTTTCTTTCGAGTTCGTTTGAAGTTCAATTTGGGACGGGACTGAAAACGACTTGCGATTTGTATGCGTGACACGAACGACGGGTTAGTCGACCGAGCAAGCGAAGCCGGCAATGGCCCAATGCACCTCTCGGAACTAAACCAGCAGATATTGAGCACTGCAACAGACCCAACAAAGCACTGAGTGCGTGGCGACGCGTCGGTCTGACGCTGTGCTCGAGCGAACGCAGAGTGATTTGCACCCAATCCTGCGCGCCCATGAGGCTCCACGGGGCCGTCACTACCACGTCCACGTCATACAAGAGGGTTTATACTTAAAGGATGACTTCTCTAGGGAATCCATCTCTACACAGCACCATACGTGGTGCGTCCTGGGGTTTCTAGCGGTATCTGCTTGCGAGGTGCGGGGGGTCCGGCCGCCGTGACGACGAGGATCGTGCCAGCAATGACAATGCCGCTGCCGAGGCATGTGACGGCGCCAGGGACAGTCGCGACACCCGCGGCGACGCCAAAAAGCGCGGCGAGGATCGGCTGGAGCAACATCGTGATGGACACGACGAGCGGGTCAAAGTACGCGAGGACGCGGATGAAGCCCATGCGCCCGCCAAAGTCGCAGACAGCGACGAGGTAAAACTCAATCGGGAGCCGGTCGAGCTGCCAGTTGGCCCACCCAAAGAGGCCGATCGACGCGTCGTGCGAGAGCTCGTAGGTCTCACCAAGGCACCACATCGTCGGGAAGAGGAGGAGACATACGACAATCGAATGGCAGAGCATGAAGAGCATGAACGGCATGCGCTCGCTGATCACTTTCGCTTGCATGAGGTACACGACGGCGCCGATCGCGCCGAGAAACGCGCCCGCATCTCCGAGCAGGCTCGGCCCGACAATGTCTGCGTTGGCCAACGGCGCGCCATTCGAGTCCATGGCCGTCACGACGCTGCCGGCAATGCCCACGAGCGTCCCAAAGCCCTCGGCAAACGCTACGACGTCGCCGCAGAGCGCGCGGTAGATCACAAGCAGAAGCGAGTGGCAGTTGTTGAGCACGTACACATGGGCGATCGACGTGTGGGCGAGTGCCCAGTTGAAGGACGAGTTCCAGAGCGTAAAGCCTGCCGCGCAGATGAGAATCCGGCGCGCAGTGTCCTTTGGGTTCTCAACGTGCAGACTCGTGCCGCGCTTGACGAGCGTTTGAATGAGGACGATGAGCGCGAGGACCATGGCACTGCCGCTGACCTTCCAAAAGAGCTTGAGGACTGGCGAGACGCCTTTCTCGAGGTCGAACGCAATGCCGAGCGATGAGACGGACGCGAAGGACGAGAGGAGGATCGCAATCCCAATGCACTTGTTGGCGGCCGCTGCCTTTTGCGCCGCGGCGGCGTCGCGCTCCTTGTCTGCGAGAAGAATCCACTGGTCTTGAGGCGCGTGGTTCTGAAGAAAGAGTCGGCTCGTGAACATCTCCAGTGACGACCGCTCCTTGAGCGTCAGTTCGTCGAACGGCTCGTCAATGTGCGCGGCATTCGGCGACGCTTCGCTTGTCTTGTCGTACTTGGCGAGGAGACGCGTCTCGACCGACTCAAAGGCCTCGGGCTCGGGCTGACATTCGTCAAAGTGGTCCCAGTACGGGTCCATCGGGGCCTCCATGCGTCGTGACTGGCTCATGCGCTCTTGATAAATGAGCAATGCTGTGGTAGAGGACGAGAGAGGCATGGCGCGCGTTTTCTCGCCTCATCGACACGCACCGTTGTCACCAGATGGGCGTATCCGGAAACTTGATAGTGTTTTTTGATAGCGTAAAATACGGTACACTTTGCTTTTTAGACGATGTATCGTGTTTTTCCACACAAGTCCGCAAGGAGGGCCCGTGTGCGATCCTGTCATTGCTGCGCCAAGGTGCTTGACGACGTCGCCAGGTCGCGCAGTATTATAGATACTACTACCTTGCGCGTCCAACTGCCGCGTAGTGTACGTACTGTGAACGCGAGGGCGCCATTATGATAGACCCGCACATAGACAGTGCACGACTTTCTATGAGATGGATGTATCGACAGCGACAGCTACTATTAGCTGTCGTCGCTGGTTCTGAAAGCTGTCGATCGAAACGATCGTGGCAATGCCACCAGCAGCGAGGTCCGTGCTTATGCACTTCAGAATTCCACGTATTACTACAACTTTTCGACCTACGTTTCGAGACTGTTGAGGTCGACCAAGTGGCGCATTGTGGGGCGCCTACCAACCTGATAAGCCACAATGTAGAGAGAAACCGCATGAGCTCACCCGTGGGGACAGTTCCATGGCTGGTCCAGCACCGCGAGTTGCGTCACAATCTAACCCCATACGTCCCTCTCCATGCTTGTCGTTTAAGATATTACCTTGAGCATCTCTTCCTTGTGCAGCGCGGTCCCAATCATAACAGCGCTTCGGCACGCGCGCGAGGCAAACATGGACGTGACTTTAGGCAGGCGCAGCGTCTGCGCTTGGTGCGGGGCCTCCATCAAGAGCGACGCCAGCTCCCGAACGTCTAGCGCCAAGTGTTCGGATACCCATGTCGGTGAGGATCGTTACCTGCGAGGCCAAACGTCGTGTGCTTGCTGAACGGAAGCGCCGTGAGGTGCAGCTTCTGCGTCACGGGTGCCTCGTGGTGCACAGAGAAGTGAAAGCCTTGCTTCTCAAAGATCGCCATGTGCTCGAGGATCGTCATCTCTTCGACGGCTGTCACCTCGAGGCGCAGCGGTCGGACCAGCGGTTGCTGGTGCAGAACGGTGGACTTTTGCAGCGTCTCGAACCGGAATTTTTCGTCGCTCGCGTGCTGGTCGATGATGTACAGATCGCGGCCGCAACGCGCAATGATGAAACCCAAGTTGAACTGCCCCACAACGTCCATGCGCAAAAAGTCGTCCTACGACCGTACTTTTGAGTTTCCGTGGTATGCTTGCATGGAACTACCTTGGTCAGTGTTCGCTGGAGGCGTGCCGTGGCCGCAATTTCGTCTTCGCTCTCGATGCTGCTGACGCCATCACCAGTGTAAGCAAGCGCCGCGAGCTCGCTCTGTCGCTGGAAATAGCGCTGGCGTTGGGCGCGGATGTCGGCCATCGACATGCGACCAACACACGGCGGAAACGGCTTGAGTGGCAACGACTCTCGGCGCGTGGGCTTCGTCGGCGGTGTCGCAGCGGGGGACTGCGTCGGCGTCGGGCGACCGCCGGTGCTTTCACGGCGCGGCGGCTTGGCAGACGTTGGCGTCGTCAAGAGCGAGAACTTTGCCGGCACCGGCGCCTTTGGCGGAGGGCTTGTAAAGACCGGTGCTGCTTGCGCCTCGCTGTCCGAGTCGTCGTGCAGCTGTTGCGAACTCAACTTGATCTTCTTTGCTCGCGTCAAGGGCTGATCGTCGTCGTCGTCGTCGCCACTCCCATCGACATGGTGGATCACAACCGTCGTCGACGACAGCGCGTCCGAGTTGACGTTCGTCAAGGGTTGTGTTTCAACATTGGCGCAATGAGACGGCGTTGGACTGATCTCTCTTGCGCGCTTTTTGCTTTCGATCTCTGGTGCGGAATCGTCCTGCTTCTGCGCCGGCTTGGGCGCGGTAAACGAAGGGGCCTGGGACGCACTCGAGAGGAGAGACTGCACGTGGAACGTGCCGCGCGTTGGCTCGTACAGAGCGAGGAGCTCTTCTCGGAGCGCTTCCATCACTGCGACTTCCTACCCATCTCGCTCGCTCGAAGCTTGCTTGCATGTATCTACTACCTCTTTGATGAATGTCTCGCGCTTGTCGGGCGTCACGTTGACGTCAAAGCAGCCGTTTGGTAGCCCAAAGTCGATGAAGCACGCGGGCTTGTGCTTCATTTCAAACTGCCGCCACGCTTCGTTGACAGTTTTGGTTGCCTACTCGCGGATTGTGATGTTATCTGCAGACAAACGACAGACCCACGGTCGAGAGGTCGACGGGCCGTCCGTTGACGTAGAAGAACTGCCGGTCGTTGTCGCTGCGACCGACGCCGTCGCCAACACGCGAGACAAAGCCCGTGATCGTCGCGGTCTCGCTGCCGATACTCACACGCTTTTGAACCGGCAAGAGGCTTTTGAAAAACTTGGTGCCATAGATGTTGGCCAAGTTTTCGCCCATGCCCGCGTTCTTTTGCGTCGATAGAATGGCTTGCCGCGCGTTGTTCTTGCCCGCAAAGTTGATGACCGAGAGCTGGATGTTGGCCGTGATGATGGCGTATCCCTACATCGTGACGGAAGGATGGATGCACATTGGCGTGGACGGCGCTTACCTGCAGTGTCTTGAGCAGCTTGCTGTAATGGCGCTTGATGTTTTTGACAAAGTCCTTGTGGCGCACGGCAAGTGGCTTGAAGAGGTCTTCGACGATGACGGTCGTGCCCACGGGGCGCGCTTTCTTGACCTAGTTCAATCGATGAGGTTCGCACATACACATGGCCATAGGCGTCATACGGACGAGACGAGGGCGCCAGTGTGGTCGTACGAGAGAAGCGTGCCAAGCTCATCGTCCTTGGTGCGTGTCAGCACCGAGAAGGCGCTGGCGAGCTGGCAAATGGAGCTCAGCGCCTCGCCGCGAAAGCCAAACGACGCGATGGACTCGAGGTCTTCGAAGGCCGAGATCTTGGACGTGTAGTGCTTGAGCGCCAGCGCTTCGTGGTCGGCGGCTGGCACGCCCTTGCCGTTGTCGCTCACCTCGAAGCCGACTTGGCCGTACTCCTTGAGCTTGACCTCGATGTGGGTCGCGCCAGCGTCCAGCGCGTTCTCGACGAGCTCCTTGACGGCCGTCGCGAGGTCAACGACCGACTGCCCGCTGCAGATCTTCTGCACATCGCGCTTCGGGATGCTTTTGAGCGCCATGGGACTTGGCTCTTCCAAGATCGCCGCCAAGCAAAATGGCACCAGCGCCATCTTGGATTTTTATTATAATTCCACCGCGTGGTCAACGTATTTTATTCGGTCCACCTCTTTTATACTCAATCTTGGTACATATATATAAAATGCAGGTAAAATATTACACTACCCTTTTCAACGCACCAATCAAAACCGGCGAACTCCGCGCCAAACTCCGGATAAACTCCGGGACGGTCTAAAAAAGATCCGATTGACGTTGGCCCACCATCATTGAGCAATCCGACAGCGAGACGACGAAGCATGAGCCTGCGATCGGGAACGCATGGGAAGCCCAAGGCAGCGCTGACGGTATGCTGCATGCTGCGCTGGATGAGGCTCATGCGGCAGGTAGATCATGGACAAGAAGCTGCCTGTGAACCCCAAGTACAAGGATACGCAGAGCAAGCTCAACACGGGCAACACGGTCAACAACGTCCGCTTGATCTGTACGCTGATGAGAACGATCGATCACTCATACACGATGCCATATAGCGAGCAAAGAGTTTCTTAAGCGCCGGGACGAGTCCTTCCGCCGCATTACGCCCAAGTGCTTGGCCGAACTCTTCAACGAGTACGAGGACGTTGGGAAAGGCTGCGACAGCGCGTCGCCAGAGATGGTGGCTCGCATGGTCAAGAACGCCAAAGGCGAGTACGTCATGGAGCGCCACGCCGCCGATGACAACCAAGCGCAATCGGGCGGCCCGCGCGTCGTGAGCTACGACGCCGAGGAGCGCGAAGAGTACGAAGCCCCGTACCTAATCTTGGACACGCGGCCGCGCGAAGAGTTTGTCGAGAACCGCATCCATCGAGGTAGATCCAGCGACCCGTGATCCGAAAAGGTCTTACCGATGGATTAGCGAAATCATTTCCGACCGCCTTCCTGTGCCGTGACCAATTCCTGCCCGAGATGCACCAATTCGTACGTAGTTCCTCTTCCGCTTCATGGGTTGCGCCAACCATTTCCATAGAAAAACCAAGAGAGCAAGCTTATCATCGTCTACTGCCTCGACGAGAAGCTTTCTGTCCAGGCCGCAACCCTGCTGGGCCAAAAAGGCTTTGACAATATCTACCTTCTCACCGGCGGTCTCAGCGAGTACGCGGCCGCCAACCCCGAGCACATTGAGGGCACGCCGCCGCCGCTCCCGAAGGGCCACGCGAGCCGCGACAAGAAGGCGACAAAGGACGTGTACCGGTCCGGATCGGCCATGTCGAGCGCCGCCAGCGTCAAGAGCATGTCGACGCGCAAACGAGACAACGAGTCGGATGCAAGCTCGATCGCCAGCGCTCGCTCCGTTGCGGACTCTGTCATCTCCAAGGCCACGGCTCGGAAGGCCAGCGTCCAGCACGGCGGTAGCGGCAGTCGCGGTCGCGCCGCGGCCCCAGGCGCCAACTTTCGATAGAGCACACATAATGGTCGCACAAGACACGGCAAGAGAGAGATTGTACAATGCTTGTATTGGCGTTGAGATGAAGTGGTGATTTATGGCTTGTGCAAGGCCGCTGCAAACTCGTCCATCTTCTTGGCCATGGTAATGTCGTTCATGGAGAGACCACCACAGTCGTGCGTGCTGAGCGTGACGTCGACACGGTTGTAGACATTGAACCACTCGGGGTGGTGGCAGCCCTGCTCGGCGATGAGCGCCGTCCGGGACATGAAGCTCCACGCCTCGTTAAAGTCGCGGAATTCAAAGTTGCGCTTAATGGCGTCGCGGCCGTCCACAAGCTTCCACGACGGATCGATGGTCGCGAGGGCCGTCGTCCGCTCGGCTACCGTCAGCCGCTTCGGGATCGACGTGCTCATGAACCGGCGGAGCAGCATGTTGACAAATGCGCCGCTGGATGATTGCAAACCACACGCATCCGGATATGTACGGCATCATTTTATCCGGACGTAGTGGGATCAGCCAATCATAGCGCTTAATGATCGCTCATTTCCGCCAATCAAACTTCCGACAAGTGATCTGGATCGGCTCATCATGCCACCCACGTCTAGCTTGCATCCAGTCGATGTCGACAGTTGATACCCGCACATTTCGCAAGAAATGGGCCACAATACGACATTTTTGGACACAAACTACAAGATAATGTTATTATCTACACCGACAGAATACCTCTTTCTAACCTACTTAAATGTTGTCTAGTCGCGAATGGCATGGAACGACCGCGACGCAAAGCGCACGATGTCCGAAACGAGGGAGCTGATCGCGCCACACACGGTTTCCCACGCCCACGCAATCGGCGAGCACGGCTTGCGCGGCGCGAGGGGCGTCTTCTTGCGCGGCAAGAGCGGCGTTACTTCGGACGGGTGCTCCGACTCCTTGTTGGGCGCCGCGAGCGTCGTCTTCTCAAGCAGAATATAGTACTCTTGCTCGAGCGCCGCCAGCGACATCTTGAGGCCGTTCATGGTGCACTGCATGTAACTCGCATCTTGCTCGGCCGCCTGCAGTCGCGATTCCAGCGCGGTGCGAGCTGCTTCCGAGGCGGCGTGCGCGGCCTCGAGGTCAACCACGTTGGCTTCGAGGCGCTGGATCTTCTGCTGCTTGATATCGTTAGCCATGACCCAGCGAGCCTCGCGCTCTGCGAGGTCGGCCACGCGCACGGTCAAGTCGCGCACCTGAATGGCGCACTCGTCGCGTTCGAGCTGGAGCTTCTTGGTCGCGTGACTCAGGTGGGTCTTGGCACTGAGGTTCGTCTCGTGCTCCCGCTCGAGATGCATGTACGCTTCCTTGAGATTGGCGTGGCTTTTAGACACGCCATGGCCTTGTTGCGCCAGTAGAGGATCTCGTGGTCCTGCTTGCCAATCACGTCGTCGCACGTTGCCTTCTCCCGCTCGATCGCGTGCAGTCGCTGCTCGAGGTCGACGCACTTTTGCACGGCTCTCGGCTGATAATGCGACGCGTCCGAGTCGAGCGAAGCAGTTCGCACCAAGTGGCCACAGCGCGCGGCCAGCGCATCGCGCTCCTTCTCCAGCACAAAGTACTTTTCGACGAGGAGCTGGCCGTTCGCGGCCGCCGCCTCGAGAAGATACCTCTGCTCTTCAATCTCAGCGAGGGCCGTTGCGAGCTTGCTACGTAGTGAGCGGTTGCGCGGTGGCCGAGCGTCGTCGCCAGGCGCTGGCTCGGCGGGTGCCAGCGCCAGCTGCAGCTCGTCGCTGCCCTTGGCCAGCCCGTGGTGGTCGTCGTTGTTGTCGTTGTTGTTGTCGCTGTCGCTACTGCTGTCGCCGTCAAGCCGATTGCCTCGGGACATGGTCGCCACGCGCGAGATTGGTGAGTGTCGGGAAGTAGCCCCGTCGTCTGCCATCTTCCTTCTGCCGGCCGGTCAGCCTCCTTCCGTTCAAAGATCGGGTCATTTCGGCCAATCCGTTTGTTTAACGCGTTTTTACGCTAGTGACGAGAAAGACACGCAACAGCACCTGGTTGAGAAAAACGCGTTTTTCATCATGGCAATCTTCAATGTAGCGTGCCACGACACTGATGGGAGGCCAGCGACGCTCCGAGCCAATTCACTGAGCCCATCGTTGGACCGATCATTGGACCGTTCTCTGCGCCTTTAACGCGTCGGGAGCAACTCCTCTGATTCAACAGATTACATGGTGCACTTCAAGCAGTCGGCGCAGTAGCCGAGCCTTCTAAATTTAGCCGCAGCTGCCACCATGGGCGCAGCCTGCTTCCGAGGAGGCAGTAGTACCCGCAGCCTTCTCTTCGTCGGCCTCGACGGCGCTGGCAAGTCGTGTCTCCTCTCATGGCTCGAGCCGACGAGCAGCACCACGATTGTCATCGCGCCCACCATCGGCGCCCGGCGGTGCCAGTTTGCGCGGGCCCGCATCCGCTTTCATGCCTGGGACCTCTCTGGGCACGGACGCTACCGTAGCCTGTGGCCCTACTATGCTGGCCACGTCCACGTACACGATATACGCTTCCTGCTGTCGCGGCTCTGCATGGGGCATTAGGCGATTGTGTTTGTCGTCGACGCCACCGACAAGGAGCGGCTGCCGGTCGTCCGACGCGAGCTATGGGCGCTCTTGAATCACAAAGGTCCGTTTGCGAGGATGTACCTTGAACGATGATGTGTCTAGCTCCACTAGACCATGCGACACCGCTGCTCGTCTTCCTCAACAAGTCGGAAGACCCGAACGCAGTCTCGACCAAAGAGGTGGAGCGGCGCCTCCACTTGCACCAGCTCAAGGTAGAACAGCGCAGGATGTACCGCTGCGTCAACGTCGTTTAGTGCTGCTGGCGTGTGGAGGCGTGCAGCGCCGTCACGGGTGCGGGTGTCGCGGCCGGCGTCGACTGGCTCGCGACCACGCTCCTCGACGCCGAAGCCGACAACTGCGCCCATGAGTTTGCATTTAGATCTTAGTCATGTATATTATTAGTAGATACTAGTAGATTACAATATGACGCACTCGCTGCGTGGCGGCGGCTCGACGGGACTCTCGTTGGCCGCGCGAAGCTTGGCCACGTGTTGCAGCAAGGCGAGGCTGAGGCGGCGGCGGCGCCACCACTTTTGAACCAGCACTGCCGCTTGGAGATCGACGCGCATCTGATCTTCCTTGGGGCGTGCGCCGGGCCCATACTCGACGAGGAGGCCAATGCCTGTAAAGACGCGTGGCTCCCGCAAAATGAGCTTCGACATGTGGCGCTCTTCCGCCGCATCAAAGGCCTCGACTTCGCCCATGACGGCGCGCTGAAAGTTGACCATCTCTTCTTTGAACTTGGTCTTTTTGTCTTCGCTCACAATCAGAGGCGCAATGACGGCGGCGACGACCCCGGTGGCGCCGGCCACGGTCTCGTAGCTGGCGCTGATCGTGTTCATGGCCAGCGACCGCACGCCGAGGTACGCGCCCGAGATGAGCTCGACCGGGCTGCCCGACGCGAGGCCGCGCGTGGGCAAGCGAACGACCTCGAGAAAGCCGTGGCCGAGCCGATAGACGATGCGAAACGGGTTCACAAAGAGCGACACCGTGTAGAGGCCTTGGAGCACAATGTACAGCGCTTGCTGGTGGTAGTGCCGGTACAGCTTCTCCAAGACGATGCGCTTGCTTTCGTAAATGTGCACGAAGAGCAGTTTGCTAAAGTTGAGCCGCATGTCCTTGACGTTCGAGACCGGGAGGTACATGGCGAGGCGGCGTCCAGACGGCCCCAGTGTCGCAATGTGCTTGCCGCCGTTGAGCTCGAGCGAAAAGAGGATCCGGATCGACTCGATATCGAGCTGCTCGATGTAGATCCCGTCCGTGATGGGCGCCGACGCGTCCTCGAGGCGGTAGCGCACGCGCGTGTCGACGACGGTCGCGAAACTCTCGGCCGACCCGAGGCTCTCGACGCCCTGAAAGACGCTAATGAGGTTGACGACAAACTTCTCGTCCGTCGTAATCTCGAGCTCCTGCACAATGAGCTCGACGAGCTCGACGTGGAAGGCGCCGGCGCTGCACACGTCGTTGTAGAGCATCCGAAACTGGATGACGGGCAACGCCTGCACGTCCACTTGTTCGTAAATCCCGCGGTACTGGTGGTTGAGGCAACTCTTCCAGCGGTCGCGGAGACGGACGCTCACGCCTTCCTTGCGCTTGACGCCGCGCGGCCCGAGCACCACCTTGCGGTCCATCTGGTTGTCCATCTGGAGGTTCCCGACCGCGATCGCGAGCTCGCTGCTGCCGCCGTGCGCGCTGTAGACTGCGTGGAGCCGCTGGAGCGAGAGGTACGCGACGTCGAGCCGGTTGGTGTTGTGAATGAACGACACCGCGACGCTCGAGAGCCGCACGTTGAGCGACAGGCCTGGCGTGTCCACCTCGCCCACGTCGTGCGCGTTGGGCTTGCGCGTCTTGACGTCGTCGCGCGTCGAGAGGAGCGTAAACTTGAGCGCCACCTGCGCTTGGCCAATGACGCGCCCGTCGTCCGTCGTGAGGTTCCACCAATAGCCTTGCAGATCGCTCAAGCTGCGCTCCGTGCCGTGCTGAAAGTGCTGCCACACTTTTTTCGGCAGCTTGATGTCGACGCCGCCGACGCACTGGTCCGGCACAAACTTGTCCTCGTCGCCACCGTCGACAGGTACGACCGGCATGCCCACCGAGAGCGACGACGCGGCGTCCGGGGCGCGGCCAAAGTCGAACCCGCCGGCGGGCGATCGATCGTGCTGCTCCAAGAGGCGGCGGCTCAGCTGCGACGCCGACGTGTGGCGGCCCAGGAGCTTCTCGCGGAGCGCGTGGGACGACGCCTCGTGGTCGTGCATCTTCATAAACGGGTGCGTCGGCGACTGCAGCTCGGGTGGCGTCATGGGCACTGACGCATCGCCAACGTCCACATGCAGAGACGGCATGACATCCGATTCTTCCGTCAACGCTTCGTCTTGGTCTTCGTAGAGCTCCACGCGAAGTTCCCGCGGCCGCTTGGCGCACAGAAGCGTCTCTTTGCTCTCAAAGCGGTAGACGCCATGACTCTTGATCGTTTGAGGACCAAACGTCGTCGCCTAAACAAGGGGTTTGTCCCTGGGACTCGATCAGATATATAAGAACCGTGGTGCTGGCCGTGTCGGCCACGACGCGAATGTACGCCTGGAGGGGCTTCTCGTCCGGTAGGAGCGACCGACGCACGGCGAGGATAGAGACTTCGAGACAAAACTTGGTACGGGCCACGTCGGCCGAGTCAATGCTACGCAGCACGAGGACGCGCGACGAATCTTGAAACTTGACCTCGGCCGCAATGTGCGTCTGCGCCCGGCGGTCGGCCCACACCACCGCCTCCTCCCGATCCAGACTGTCAAAGTCGCAGAGACGGAGCTGCGTCGCGTGGCGCCACTCGCCGTGGATAAAGTCCGTCAGCATCGAGACCGCCAGCTTCCTATACAATACATATCAGTATCAAACAGGCGCCGGCGTGCGTACCGCGGTTCGTCGGGGAGCTCCCACGCAAACGTCGTCGTCGAATGCGGTGGCAACACGATGGCCTCGGCGCCGCCCTGCTGCACGGCCTTGAACGCATTGCCCGAGTGATTCGCGATCCGCAGCATCGGCGGCGCGTCACGCGACAGCGTCACGACGATCGACGCGCCGACCGTGTGCACTTTGACGCGGATGCGCGGCACGTTGGCCTGCGCCGGCTCGTCGTGCCAGAGCGCGCGGGCGCCGGGCAGCCACAGCGAAAACTCTTGCTCCTCATCAATCGAGAAGAATCCGCTCCACTTGTCGCTGACGAGGTAGTTGGCGTCGGCCGCGCCACCCGCTTTTAGCCGCACTTTGCGGCCCATGAGGAGCGCGTCGCCCGGAAAGTCAAAGGCCACTTCGTGCGCGTGCGGCAGCACTTCGGTCGCCCGCGGGTCTTTGGCCGTCGACGCGACCTCGAATTTGATGTGCGTCTCGTTCACAAACACGTAGCGCGGCGAGATGATGACCTGCGTGCTGCGGTGAAACTGGCCGAGCGGTCGCTGGATCGAGACGCCAATCTCGCGCTTCGGCGCCTTCTTGGACGCCGACTTGAGCGTGATCGAGCGCTGGACGCCGACCACCGACGCGTGGAGCTTCTCCGACCACTTGGCCGTCTCGTGCGCAAACACCGTGCTCATTTCCAGCACGAGCGACGGACAGTCGAGCAGCCGTGGGCGCGGTGCGAGCAGCTGCTTGCACGACGTCGCCGGCGCGTTGGCCTCGGCGCAGCGCACGAGTAGTTCGTCCACGTGCGAGTAGTTGTACAGCCAGACGCTTGCGTAAATGACGGTGCGCGGGCTGCCATTGTCGGCGACGGTAAAGTCGAGGCGCGCGGTAAAGAGATGCGTGTCGTCCGCGACCAAGGCTGGTGTCGACGGCGCGTGCGTGTAAAACACAAGCTCTTCCGTGGGCCGGCGCTGGGTCGGGAGGTCGGCGGCCGAGATCGTCTGGTTCGAAATGTGCGTCGCCTCTTGCGAAATGCACTTGGCCAAGCTCAGCGGCGTGCTCCAGCTCGAGGCTTCTTCCGGGAGACTCAGCACCAGATGCGCATTCTTGTGGAACTGGTGCAGTTCAACCTCCTCACCCGGCGCGAGCGTGCCTTCGCAGACGATAGTCGGAGGACCGGGCACGAGCGCGACCTCGACCTTGTACTTGAGCCGAATCGGGAGCGCATTCTCAAACACAAAACCCGCGTGCAGGCGCACTTGGTACTTGGCGTCATGCCCCATGATATCGCCCTCGTCCGCGTCCGCGGTGGCGACGACTGTCTCGGTCGGCAGCACGTCGTACTGCTGCTCGCGGTACACGTTGCGCACATGCGACACAATCTCCATGAAGAAGCAGTACCCGCAGTCCAAGCTCGGGTTGATGGGCTCGAGGTACAAAATGTGGCAGCCCACTTGCTTGTGCAGCGTCGAGAGGTCCGCGATCCGCGTCCGCTTCGAGTGCAGCAGCTGCAGCACGAGGCAGTGCTCGGCCTCCGAGTAGAGCGCCGAGAGCGGCAGCGAGTACTTGGCACCCGGTGGCACGGCAAGCATCGACTAGGCATTCGGCATGAGAAACGTGGGGGAAAGAAGTCATTTCGTACGTCTCGGCGGATGATGCTCACCGACCGTCCGCGCCCGAGCGTCGGATCCAGAAAGCTGTCGGCCTCGAACGCGTCGCAGTCTGCGATCGGAAAGGTCCCGACGTTCATTGTGAGATTCGTGAGGTTCTTGAGCTGCTTGGGCGAGCTCAGCACGAGGACGCGCCGGAACTCGTCGCGCTGCGCGACCTTGACTTCAGCGACAACGTCTTCGCCGCGGATGAAAAACTTGCCGGCGCGCTGAAGTGGGCAGAGCAAGCTCCGCGGACCGCCGTCGACGAGCACTTCCAGCGCCAGCGGCGGCACGTACCCGTGTCGGATGCTTTCTGGGAGCTGCACCGCGACCTTGACGTCGCCGTCGGCCGTCTCGAGAAGCGTGTTGCTGGTCGAGCCGAGGCGGAAGGGGTCCACCGTCAGCGACCCGCCGCTGGTCACCGTCACGACACTTGACGCGGGGCCCGTGCGTGGCCGCGGCGCAAAGTGCAGCGCGACGAGATCTCGCCCGTGATGACGCCGCGCACGTCCCGGAGGCGGTGCCACTGGCAAAATTTGAGTCGCTTGGCGCCCGTCTCGGCCATGAGCGAGCCCGCGAGGTTGAGCTCGACCGTCCCGACCGGCATCCACTCGTCCGCTTTGCTCGATTGCGCATGGCCGCGAGGCGAAGCGACGGGCGACGCGTCGTGCCGCTCGTCGCGGAAAAGCATCGCCTGCGTACCGTCCAGCTGCAGCTGCACGGCGTTCTGGACTTTCGCGCTCACTTTGATGCGGAGCTTGGGCGCGACACCAGCATTCGCCCCTCCGTAGGCCATGCGAAACGTGTGGCTGAGCGACTCGAGCTGCCCGCTCGCCTCGCGCGGACTCCACCACGGCAGCAGCACCGCGTCGAGCTTGACGTCGTGGAACCGCGTGTAGCTCGGGAGGCTCCAGCCGTCGCGGACCTCGATCGTGAGCTCGCCGGGCGTCGACGTGTTGAGGTTGGCGAGGCGGATGGGCACGCCGAGGTTGTTCCACACGCTCACGCGCTCGTGCTTTTCCGAGACGGCGGGCACGAGGAAATTCGCCGCCTTGCCGGGGTTGGTTTGCTTTCGGTGCTTCTGCACCGAGCAGAGGAGCCGCACAAACGCTTCGGTAAAGTTGATGTTGAGCCGGTCGCGCGCCTTGAGGAGCACGGTGAGCTCTTGCCGCGGCGTCTTGGCCACGTCCATAGCGACCGTCCACGGCTCCACGAGCGGCTCCCAGTCGGCCAGCGCCGTGTTGTAGTAGCGCGCGAGCAGGACGATGCTCGAGGTAGATGAAAAGTCGATTTTGAACTCGCTGCCTGAGGATGCGTCGATCTCGATGCGCGAGAGCGAGAGCTTCATGACAGGGATGAACGTGTCGAGCGCGACCCTCGAGAGCGACCGCTTGACGACCTCGAACACAATCGCGTCGACGCGCAAGACGACGCTGTCGTGGATCTGCGTCCACACCGAGTAGCTCGGGCCCTGCGTGAGCGCCACGTACGCCTGGAACGACACGAGCGGTCCGAGAAACGTCATCATGGGCACGCCCTCGACGTACGTCATCGACTGGATGCTGCGCTGACTGCGTCGCGGGCGCACCGACCGCGTCGAGTGCTGCGATTCGTAGCGTCCGCTGCGCTTGATGCGCGACATGGACGTCGGTCCGTTCGGCGTCAAGTCGACCACGTGCGGCGACGACGGCGGTGACATGAACACGGGCGGGGACGTCAGCGTCGCGTTGCGGTACTTGAGGTCCTCGTCGTCCTCCAGATCGTCCAGATCGTCGTAAAAGCCCGTCCCATTCTCGTCTTCGTCTTCGTCAATGTGCTGCAGCGCCTCAAAGAGTTGATACAAAATGCGCATGCGCCCGTCGGCCTCGAGCTTGATTTGGCCAATGTCGACGCGCGAGACGCGCTGCCGGGACCGCGCGGCGAGGTCGTAGCGCACGCGGAAGCCGTCGACCTGCGCGAGGCGCAGCTGGTTGTCCTTGGTCATGACATACAGCGACGTCGCGCCGAGAACGACGTCCAGCGACTCGACGTCGGTCGTCGCGACAAAGCTGAGCGTAGCCTTCTCGACGACGCACTTGGCCACGCAGTGCTTCTCTTCAACGTACACCTCAAACATCGGCACGCGCACATCCAAGTGCAATTGCGTCGCCTTGAGGTACGGCTCGACGGTGGTCGGCGGCGGCGCATCCGACGCCCAGAGGGGCGAGAGCTCGCTGAGTGCATCACCCATCGCAGTCGCCACGTCATGCGGCAAGAGGCAGCCGCTGAGAACGAGGTTGACGCGCAGCCCGTGCTTGGCGCCGCCAAAGGGCAAACCCACCTCAGGGCTGCGAAAGCGCAGCTTCAGGTCCACGGCGCCGTTCGAGCCGCCGAGATGGTCGGACGTGATCGCCATCGGTTTGAGCTTTCCGCGCTCGACGTCGAGAAAGGTGTCGCCGAGGTACAGGACGCAGTAGGGCTTGAGCGAGCGCCGGTCGCGCACCTCGAGCTTCCCGAGCGTAAAGTCCATGGCCAACGCGCCGCTGGTTTCGAGGTTCGGCGCGTCGTGGAGCGACACGGACAGCGACGCGTCGCTGGCAAAGATGCTGACCCAGGCCGCCATGCGCTGGTACAACGACCGGGCCGTGCTGCTCGGCGTTCGCGTGTTGGCAAACGAAAACGCCAGGTGCGACCGCAGCCACGTCGGCCAGCCGACTTTGGGCAGCAGCGACCGCCGAGAGACATCCACCATCTTGCTCCGCACGGCTTGGCTCTTGACAAAGAGGCTATGGCGCCAGTCGGCGAGGTCCGACGCCGAGTACGACGCTAATAAAAACGTCGAGGTCGAGGCCACCTTTTTTCCATCCGCGATCGACTCGGTCTTGAGCGTGACTTCGAGGCAGTACGAGACGCGCGTTGGCGTGGCACCGGCAGGGCCCAAGAGATCCAAGTTGACGTGCTTGATGTGGTTGCTGGGGCGACCGGGGGACGGCGTCGACGGTGGCGGCGGTGGCGGCACCTCCCAGTCCTCCACCTGCACCATGTTGCCAACGTGCAGCACGCTCTCGATGGCCTCAACACGCTCTTCGTCAATGAGAACGCGCCCCGTGTGGTCCTCGTAGAAGCGCAAGACGCCGTACTCGTCCAGATACACAAAGAGCTCGTGCCACCGCCGAAACGCGAGCGAGAGATCTTGCCGGAAGAGCCAGCCCTTGTGCACGTCCATCGGGTGCTGGCCCATAATGTGCTGCCGCAGTCCAATCTTGTCACTTCGCGGCTGGCGACTTGAGACATCCGGCGGCGATGGAGCTGCCGTCAACGTCGCATGCCAGTGCTTGATGACGGTACCGTCCGGGTGCGCCAAGAGCAGCGTCGTCGTGTGGGACGTTGGTGGCGCGCTCGATAGGACGCCGAGCGTGTTGTGGACACTGCACGGCACGGCAAACACCAGCTGCAAGAAGCGCATTTTCGCATCGACCGCCGGTCCAATTACGTCGTTGATCGGCATCGCCACGCGCGAGCAGTGCTCGAGCAAGAACGAGTCAATGTAGACGGTCTGTGTGTGGTCGCGGAAGAGCCGTAGCACACCGGTGGCATCCAACGTCACGTAGAGTTCGTCCCAGCGCCGACACCCGAGGCGAACGTCCTCGTACATAAAGTACCCTTGCAGCACGAGATTATTTGATTCAAGGGCGTCGGGCAGCCGGTGGCGCTGGACGCGCGTTACGAGGCGCTGTCGCCGCAGCGTCGGCAGCGCAACCCGGCGCACCACGCGCCCTCGAACGTACTTTTGGATTTGGACGACGGCCGCGACGACGCGCTCGTAGACAAAAGCGTCGCGGAGCCACTCGTGCAAGCCCGCGTGGGCGTGCGCGTTGTGGATCGTGAGCTGGCTAAACACCGAGCGGTAGGCCGTCGCCGTCGCGGACGTCGCGCGGCGCATGGTCGCTTTGGCAACACCCACAAAGAGCCGGAGGCTCGCAAACGAGAGGTTGTACTTGACATTGGCCGGCGCTGGCTCCACCGCATTCGTCATCGTCGTCGACGTTGTCGAGTGCGGCGGAAGCTCCATCGACGGCGACGCCGCTGCTGTGAACGCGCTGCGGCTAAACTCGCCGAGCGCCTCGAGCACGGCGCGGCACTTGTGGCCTTCGTACACGACAACGGCGTGGCCCACGTGGCAGCCGTACTCGACCGCATACGTCGCCACGTCATCGACATCGACGCCCGGGTGGTCGACTTCGAGCGTGTTCATCGAGAGCCGAAGCGCCTGCGTCCCGCGCTCCCGCAGCATTTCGTCGAGGCTCGAGACGAGGCACGACGCTGTGGTCGCGTCCGAGGTCGACTCTTGGACGTAAAAGTGGCGCGCCGAGAGCGCGTACTTGTGGAACGAGAAGAGACCGGGGCCAAAGCCCTCGACGCCAAACGCGACTTTCTGCACGACGGCCGACGCGATGACGCGCTTAAGGCGCACGAGCACGACGCGCAGCTCGACTTCGGTCGCGACGATCGACGCCGCGGCGACGAGCTGGTTCGGCGTCGTGACGGCCGGCGCAATCTCGGGGTGCTGGAAGGTCAAAACCACCGCGTGGTCGGCGACGTGGCCGTCGAGCTGCGCCAAGAGCGTCGGGATCGACGTGAACGCAAAGGCGTCGTGGAGGCGCCGGCCGTCGACCTTGACCAACAACATGCCGGGCTTGAGCGCGTCTTTGGTCGCGGCCTGGGCAAAGCAGTTGGTGACGACGACAGCTCCCTGCTTGGTCATTTCGAGCGCCAAGCCGAGCGCGCCGCGCGCAAACTTGAGGTTGATCTCGGGGGCCGGCACGCCAAACATCTCGCCAATGTCCAAGAGGAGGCTCCGCGACACATCCGCATCATAGCGCACGCTGGCGTCGTCGCCAAAGGTCGCCGAGTTCCGCAGCGTGAGGATGGCTTCGAGCGGCAAGCGATGCTCGAGCAGGAGCAGCCGCTTCCACGCGTCCGACTTTTTGACGCTGTCCCAGTGCGTCTGCTTGAGGTGCACCTTGTGCAGCGCGTCCCAATGCACGAGGTACTCGGCCGCGTCCGCTTGCTTGTACCGCTCGCGCTCTTTGGCCTTGACGCCGTGGGCCACCGCACTGCGCCACTTGCCGTGGAGGCCAAAGCTGTCGAGCACTGCGTTCATGAGCTGGAGCTGCTCGTCATCGACCATCACAATGAGCTTCGAGAGCTCAAAGCACGCGTCGTAGCGCGGGACCGACGACGCGAGCGTCTGCAGCGCGACGTTCATCGTGAGCTTGAGCGTGACGTGGAACGGCGCGAGGACGAAGCGGTGCGTGTGTGCGTCGCCCGCAGTCGCCCACCAGTCGAGACGCGCGTTCATGTCGGCCATTGCTTTCAGCCGCGACAGCGTCGCGTGCAGCACTTTCGGGTGCGTGGACGAGTGCACAAAGTGCAGCGCGTGCGGGTCGACGTACGCCGAGAGGTTGATGGCTTGGATGAGCTTGAAGACGACGTGGTCGCCCGTGCTCGCGTCTGGTCCTGTGAATGAGCCCGTGCGCCAGTTGGCGCCCGTTGTCTCGGCGTAGAGCGCGCCGATGCTAAAGCCGATAGCAAACTTACTCCGCGTCATTAACGGCGATGTTTGGTGGTCGCCTTCGAAGCGGATGTGCACGTTCCGGAGCTCGATCTGCAAGTTGTCCATAAGCCGCGTCACGAGCCGCCCGAAGAAGCCGTCGGCGCCGTAGTAGCCTTCGTTATTCGTTGCGTCCTTGGACGACTTCTTGGCGTCGTTCGGAATCTGCGTCTTGTCGAGCGGAGGGCCGTGTATTCGCTCCAAGACATCGCGCTCGAGGGCGGCGCGCTTCTCGGCCTTGAAGTCGTCGACCTCCTTGGCCTTTTCTACATCGTCGAGCGTCCGCGGCGAGAGAATCACGAGTACGTCTGTGAGCGTGAGCTTGGCCGGCGTCATGCCCAGCGTCTTGAACGGGATGTTCATCGTGAGCGCGCCAATGAGGCCGGCCTTGAGGCGGAAGGGCGCCGAGGCCGGCACGACGCTGGGCTTGAGGTTGACGTTCTCGCAGCGGACGTTCTCGTCGTTGAAGATGTTGATGCTCAGGTCGAGCTTCTCGCTCTCGATCCAGTCTCCGAGGAGCTTCTCGGCAAGCGCCTTGAGCCGTCCCTCGATCATGCCCGGCCTCTTCCCGTTGCCGCGTTCGAGTATTTGAGTCGTGTATGCCCATACAAACCACAAGACATTAGCACCGTCTTTTTCGCATGCTTTCCCGCGCTGCGATTGGCCCATTCCAGCATGCTGCGATGCCATTGGGTAAAATGCGCGTTTCGGATGTTACCAGCACCACGCATGTGAACCAGATCCCTTGCTGCGATGATGGAGCCGCACGGAGGATGATGACGATGGAATGAGCTTACGGCTTCTTACACGACAGCTTGTGCACGCGCCAATGCGACTTTTGGCAGTCGGCGCTGCAGTAGTACTCGGCCTGGCAGCGCGAGCAGCGGTGGACGCCCTTGGCCGAGCACGACGGCGAGCCACACACGCGACCGTTCGTGGCCGGCGCAACGGGGGCCTTGGCCGCAGCTTGCGGGTTCGTCTGGCTCTGCGCGATCTTGATCCACTCGGCATCGGCGTTGATCTCGCTCAACTTGAAGTCCATGCGAACAAAGGCGTCGTCTGCATCGACGCGATGAGCCTTACGAAGACGACGCCAGCGACCGTACCGTTGTCAAAGACGCGGCCAATGAACGCGTCACCGCGCACCTCGAGCATGCGGCCGCACGCTTGCGCAATCGCCGACGCGCGCATGTTGAGCGGGAGGTTCTTCGCCGTGCCCTTGTCGTCCACGTAGAGGTTCACGCCAATGTGCTTGGCCGCAGCCGAGTTGGTGATGAGCGGAACCGAGTCCACCAAGCTGTCCATCTATCGCCCATGCAGTCGTATCATTGCAAGATTCTCGCGACGAGGCTCACCTGCAGCATCATCGACATGACCTCGTCGTTCATCGTCGAGCCCTTGGGCATCTATCGCCATCGTCAGCATGGGCGACGTCCATTGCGTGCGGAACATGTAGTAATACCTGCGCGAGGATCTGCTGGCGAAAGGCTTCGCGCTGCTCGGCGCTGGAGGCGCCACAGGACTGCTCCTTGAAGTGCGCGCGGAGGCGCTCCGTGAGGCACGAGATCTGGCCGTCAATGTCCTTTGGGAGGTCGATCTGCCACTCGGCGAGCTCCTTGTCGTCCGTCGCAGGGATGTAGACGACCGTGAATTGCTTGGCCATGGCGCACAACTTGAATGGCACGCGACCAGCCCGATCAATATTATCCGGACACACTACTTTCGATCTCGTGCGGTTTTGAATTGGTGTGACAAAATGCTTGGAAATAGTGTGAAAGATCGTGCTCAGAGGTAAAATCCAAGCCGTTGCGTTGCAACGGCGCAGTTGCGAAATTCGGGCATCGCCAGCCTTGCAGCCAGCAGCGCTGCGTCAAAGGTCCTTCTTGAGCGAATCGAAAGCAGCTCTCCGTCGCCCTCAGCGCTCCCTGCCGCCTCGTATACGGATAATTCGAGTATCCGAACATGTTTGCCGCGGTCAACCTTCCCTCCAATTTCCATTCGAGCATGTCGCCGTCGTGCGTGAGTTTGCCGAGCAGCAGCGCCAAGATGCCAACGAGAAGCCTCCGCCGCCACGCGCCCCAGGGCGAGCTCCAGCTCATCATCGGGCCCATGTTCAGCGGCAAGACCACCGAGCTCATCCGCCGCATGCGCCGCTTCCACCACGCGCAGCTCAAGTGCCTCGTCGTGCGCGCGGTCATTGACGAGCGCTACACCAAGGACGAGTACGTTTTGCCGTGTGGCATACAGTAGCTGACGGCGACGTAGCCTCGTGAGCACGCACGACAAGCAAATGATCCCGGCGACGCCCGTGAGGCGCCTCGCCGAAGTCAACGAGGTCTTTCGCCAATACGACGTCATTGGCATCGACGAAGGCCACTTTTACCCGGACGTACGACTCTGCCACGTCATCGACTCGATCGACCATGCTTGTATTGTAGCTCGACGCGTTCTGCGACATGGCCGCCGACGAAGGCAAGATTGTCATTGGTACAGGACCCTACCAACCTACTGGAGAAGCGACTCCAATATTATAGTGGCGGCGCTGGACGGCACGTTCGAGCGCAAGCCGTTCCCGCAAGTCTGCGGCCTCATTCCACAGGCCGAGAGCGTCACTAAGCTCAGCGCAGTGTGCGCGGTCTGTGGCACGGACGCCGCCTTCACGCGTCGCATCGTCAACAGCACGGCGATCGAGGTAATACCTCCACCCCCCACTGCTGCGAGTCCCTCACCATGAGTCGCAGCTCGTCGGCGGCAGCGAGATGTATCAGCCCGTGTGCCGCGCGTGCTTTACGCTGCCACAGAAAGCGGAGGACGGCGCCGAGTCGTCGTAACGTGTTGTAGCAGTCATTACCCACACAGAATATAGGAGACGCGATGATGTGTACGATATCTACTTGAACATCGTCGCGAGCGACGCATGCAGCGAAGGCGGCACATCGCTCATCCATCCGCCGCAGATCATGAGGCAGATCGAGTCGATCTTGGCAAAGTCGTCGCCCAGGATGCTCGCCAACTGGCCGTTGTACAGCGGAGCCAACTACGCGTTCGTGAGCTCTGCGTAAGTGATTTGCGAGGGGTACCGTCGCGCCGCACGCTGGCTCGACGAGGAACTTGTGGTCGCTCGCAAAGCGGAGGCAAGCAGCGACCGCGTCCTCGTCGCTGACGCTGCTCGCGTGGACACGAAGCTTCTGCGCATACGCGAACGCCGTCTCCGAGACGGCGGATGCGCCGAGCGACCGCGCCAGCGTGTTGATACTGCGGAGCGTGACGCGCGAGTTGGATGCCATGGACTGTTGCATCTTGTTGGCGCCGTGGGTCTCCATGGTCAGCACCTTTGTGGCGCTCCACCCGTACCTATCGTCCTCGGCAATAAGCTCTCTGCGTTCACAATCGAACGCACGTTTCCAGGCCCTGGCTAATGCCAGAAAAGTACCCGCCCCCACCGACAGCAACGACGATGAGATCGGGCTGCGGGATTTGCTGCGTGAGTTCGGCGATCACGCTCGAGTTCCCGTCGCTATCCACAAGAAGATGAGGCAATATGCACGCAGCCAGAGATCGAGGCGAACACAATGTCGGGGTGGTCGAACGGCGGAATGTAGGCCACGGTGCCCGACTCCTTGGTTTGCATGAAGGCGGTGGCGGCTTCGTGCGCTTCAAGCCACACCTGCAGTCGTATGTGAGACGCTGCTACGGATGTTGGAAAGACTATGTACCTTGCCCGCGACCTTGACGGTCACGCCTTCGACCTCGAGTCGCGCCCGCATGTACTCGGGCGTCGACTCGGGCACAAAGACCGTCGCCGGCACGCCAAGCTGTTGTGCGCTGCAAGCAACGGCGAGGCCTGCGTTGCCGCCCGAACTCGCGATCAAGTGTGTAGCCCCCCGTTCGACGGCGCGCTGACACTAGACACATTGCGAGTGAGCTGGTTGCTGCACGTGGCGTCGGCTGTATACCGCAAGGCCGACGCCGCGGAGCTTGAAGCTGCCCGAGGGCTGGCAGTTGTCGAGCTTGAGGAAGACCTTCTTCTTCACGAGGTGGCTGAGCACGCGGCTCTCAATCGCAGGCGTCACGACGTGCAGGGCCATAGCGATAGGCTCGTGCACTTGGGATTCGGTTGTGATCCCAAGGATTGCAACCTCGGATTGGGCCGAGGCAGTGGGATCTTCTGTGAGTGGCCAAAATACCAACAAAGCGGCGTGCTCATTGGAAGAAATTGACCCCAGGCTGAAGGTGGGGTGTGCGCTTCAAGAAGCAATCGCGCCATCACGCCCTCTACGCTACCGTGGCCAAGCTGCGTGGCCATCGGCTATGGACACGTCGCCGCCTGGCGCTCGGCAAGTGATGTTCAACCTCAAGAAACGAGCCACGATACGGTACGCCCATTGGATAAAACAGTACTTGGTCGGCTGGGATTGGCTGATTTAATCGAGATGGGATTGGCTAAAATACCGCGTGTGCAGTGGAATGATTGGTTCAGGCGATGGAATATTCCAAGTCGTGCATTATCGCGATCAGCAAGCATGGCCCAACGTCGCCTCCTCCCCCTCGGTACGCAGCTTGGCGCGTCGCTGCAGGCAAACGTACCACATGAGCTGATGCCACTTGAGTAGAACTCATCGACAAATGCATTGGCTCGCGCATGTGGATCATCATGAAGGGCGACAAGGAGTTCGTCGGGACGCTCCGCGGCTTTGACGACTACGTCAGTACGTTTGCTTAAGTTTGTTTTCATCGTCGGTATTAACGTGCGTCTAGACATGGTCCTTGACGATGTGACAGAATAGTACGCGCACGACGGATCAACTCGGAGGCTAACATCGCTGTGTAGCGAGGTGACGCCCGAAGGCAAGCGGAAGGTCCACGTCGACCAAGTGCTTTTGAACGGCAACAACGTTTGCCTCGTACGCGCCACCCAGTATCGACGCTGCTAACAACGTGCCTTTGTAGCTTGTGCCTGGTGGTTCCCCCGAAGGCGAAGAAGAAGAGCAGTAGAACTTGATAACCTCTCACCAACTCTCATGCGATTTCCGTGATTTCCCGACGTCTTTCGTAGCACTGCAGTTCCACTAGCTGGCAGCTCCTTGTAACCAACATGGCGTAGTACATTCGGATTGCATCAAGGCGCTCAGATGAGCACCCTGCGGCTGCCATCATGAGAGACAGAGATGCGGCAGCGGAACTCGAATCAATGTGCCCACGTCTTGAATCATCTGCTTGTCATCGGATGAGCGCACTGCACACAAGTTCCACACTGACATTCCGTTCTGTGGTCATTGGCGTCCGACCTGTGGGAAATGCTGGACCGCTCGAAAAAAGAGGCTGAACTTGGTCGGCGCTGAAGGCGCGGGTGGATGCCAGGGTGATACTTCGTGGCGAGGGCCCTGAGCCTCAGTCGGTAAGCGCATTGTTCTAGAGAATACGGCAAACAAAATCTTGTTTGCTTGTTCTATCTATCAAACACACTGCGGCCCTTTACTTCTTGGACTTGGACGCATTCTTCTCCTTGATCGCACGGCGGTACGACAGCTTGATCAATCGCCGCTTGTCCTCCATCGACTCCAAGTTCTCATAGCCCTTGCGCTCGAGCTCGCCAAGCGTCGGCTTGGGCTCGAGGAGCGTGAAGAGCCATTCGGGGTACTCTTCCCGGGGCTTAAGCTCGGGGTGCGCGCCATCCTTGAGGATGTTGACGGGCGCGTACTTGGTGATATCGACAGCCTCTTCAAGGACCTTGGGACCACCCTTCTTGTCCTTGGCCTTGGCAGGGGCCTTGGCGGGGCAGCGAAGCTACGGACCGCCACGGACGCGCGGGCGACTTGGGCACGGACGACGCTCTGGCGCAGGGCAAACATCGGTCGACCCAGTGATTCCGAAATGGCTTTCGCCACCAATGGCACCACTCACAATTTCAACCAATCATCATCGAGGAATCGGAATTATCCGGCAGCCGCACCATCTTGCGATCTTCGCCGGCACGCCGGCAGGGTCCCAGTGAACTACATCCTCGTACTTTTCTTAGCACGAGCGACGCCTTGACTACTCACGTGCAGAACTCTCCGAGTCACAAAGTGCGTCTCGCCCAGCTTAGCAAGACACACCATCGGATCGGAGCCCGCAAAGCTATACCTGGATCACCGAAAGCGCCCGCACCGAACTCAGAGCACCGTACTGGTGTTCGACAAACCTTTCGGTTGGCCACACTGCTGGAACGCTTGGCAGAGATGGCCCAACTCGCAGACAAAAGTTGGCGCGACTCGGGAGCACGGGCAAAATGATGAAACTAACAACAGCGTTCAATTGTAGACGGACCACAAACCCGTTCTTGTCCGCTCGGCGGACAACCACGCACGTTCGTTTCTCTCGACGCATGTCGTAAACATCCTACAAAACAGTTCCGAGTGCAATTGTACTCGCGATGCATCGGTGCTCTTGTACGTACGCCCATACAAAGCTCAAATGAAGACCATGTTGACACACGTCAATGCTCGTAATACAGCGGAATAATCTACTACTACTAGTACCGGTAGTCTTCCTCGCCTCGTTCGCGTGAGCCAAGTGCTAAGCAGACACCACTTTAGCGCGTTTAACGTCCCACAGGACTTCTCAGCACAGTCTCCATTCCGTCGGTGTCCCTGCGCCGCTCGCTTCGCGATGCGAATGCTGATTGGTCTCTATTCCGGCATCCCGAAACGCCGCGAAAATCCACGTCACGACAGCACGTTAGCTGGCCAATCAAATTTCAGGGAAAAAGCTGGCCAATGCCGCGTGTCCCAGCCGGCACGGTGGTTTTTCTGAAGCGCCGCGAAGATCTCAAAAATGCACCGCCTCCTCACGCGGCAGACACGAATTTTCCAGGCGCGGACGACTTCGAGCATGAGCAACTTCGACTACGACTTCGTGGTCATCGGCGGCGGCAGCGGCGGCATGGCGGCGGCCAAGGAAGCCGCGCGCCTCGGCGCCAAGGTCGCGCTCTTTGACTTTGTCAAGCCGACGGTCCATGGCACCAAGTGGGGCCTCGGCGGCACGTGCGTCAACGTGGGCTGCGTGCCCAAGAAGATCATGCACTACAGCGGTATCCTTGGCGCCGGCCTCCACGACGCCGCGCACCTCGGCTGGCAGGTGCCCGAGAAGGTCGAGCACAACTGGGAAACGCTCGTCGAGGCGGTCCAGGCGCACGTCAAGAAGCTCAACTTTTCGTACCGCGTCGGCCTGCGCTCCAACAAGGTCCAGTACATCAACGCGCTCGCGCGCTTTGAGGACCCGCACACGCTCTCGTACCAGGTCAAGAACGGCCCGACGCAGACGCTGACGGCCGCACACATCCTCATCGCGACGGGCGGCCGCCCCACGGTCCCCAAGGACATCCCGGGCGTCGCCGAGTACGCCATCACGAGCGACGACCTCTTCTCGCTTTCCACGGCGCCCGGCAAGACGCTCGTTGTCGGCGGCTCGTACATTGCGCTCGAGTGCGCCGGCTTCCTCAACGAACTGCACTACCCGACGACCGTCGCCGTGCGGTCGATCCTCCTCCGCGGGTTTGATCGCCAGGTGGCGGCCAAGATCCAGGACATCATGGTTGCGCAGGGCATGGACTTCCGCTTCAACACGCTTCCGACGTCGATCGTCAAGGACGAAGCCACGGGCCAGCTCCACGTCTCGTTCGCCAACTCGGAAACCCACGAAACGTTCACCGAGGCCTTCGACACGGTGCTGTACGCGGTCGGGCGCACGGCCGATACCTTCAACATTGGTCTCGAGAAGGCCGGCGTCAAGGCGCTCCCGAACGGCAAGTTTGAGACGGTCAACGAAGCCACGAACGTGCCGCACATCCACGCCGTCGGCGACGTGCTCCAGGGCAAGCCCGAGCTCACGCCCGTGGCCATTCGCGCCGGCGAGCACCTCGTGCGCCGCCTCTTCAAGCCCAACTACACCAAGACGATGAACTACGATCTGATTCCGACGACGGTGTTCACGCCGGTCGAGTACGGCACGATCGGCCTGAGCGAGGAAGAGGCGATTACGCGCTACGGCAAGGATGACATCGTCGTCTACCCGTGGGAGTTCCAGACGCTCGAGTGGGGCGCCGTCCACCGCAAGAAGGCCGAGTCGGCGCAGGAGGGCGACTACGACACGGAGTTTCCCGCCAACTGCCTCAGCAAGCTCGTGTGCCAAAAGAGCGCGAACGAGAAGGTGCTCGGCTTCCACTTTGTCGGACCGAACGCCGGCGAAGTGACGCAGGGCTTTGCCGTGGCGGTGACCATGGGCGCGACCAAGGAGGACTTTGACAACGTCATTGGCATCCACCCGACCGACGCCGAGTCGTTCATGGCGCTCACCGTCACGAAGGAGTCGGGCGCGAGCTGGGTCGCAACCGGCGGCTGCGGTGGCGGCGTCTGCGGCTAAAGCGCATGCCGTCCATGTAACAAGAAACGACCAAGTAATCGACTAATGCATTTTTGAAAATCACAACTCGTCCTTCACGGGCGCAAAGAGCTTGTCCCACGATGCCGGCGAGCCGCCGGCCACGTTGATAAAGTAGGTGCGTACAGCGTCTCGGCGCTCCTGAGTCCCGCAATGCTTGGCAAGGATCTCAGTGAGGAATGCCTCGCTACACATAGCACCGATTAATCTTGGAAAAGCCGAGTAGAAATGTACCGGCGGCTCTTCTTGGACGGCCATTTCGAGAGTTCTTGGAGGTGCAAAATGGCTTCCCACGCTTCAGCAACCGTCGCATCTGTCTCGAGGTGCATCGCTTCCTGGAGGCGAAGCTGGAGGCGGCTGCTCGTGGCGTGCGACACCATGATCGTTGGGATCGTGATGTTGTACGCTTCCCACGGCGTCTCGACCGACGGCGTCGCGAGCGGCGTCTCCTCGCGCTGGGCGACAATGACCGCGGCCGCGCCCGCGATCTGGGCCGCCGAGACCTACGTGTCCGTCATCAGAACTACGATAATAATGTCTTGAGATCCATCGACCTTGGCCAAGATGGAGCAGTTGCCGCCGAGTGCCACGAGTACGGCGTGGTCCGCAACGTCCGAGCTCAACGGGGCGCAGGCGTGTGCGGGCGACGCAACGGCCAGCTGCAGTGGGTGCTTCACCAGCGGACCGCCAAAGGTGGCGGCCAAGAAGTCAAACTTCGCTCCGTCCGCATAGGCCACGACGCCGCTGCCCGCGACGCGCATAAACTCAGAGTCACTCTCGGTCTCGGGGTGGCAGACCGAGTTCTCGCACGCCATGGGCACGAGCTTCCCGAACACGGCTTGGCGCGCCGCCGCAGCGCGGAAGAGGTCGCCTAGACAATAATTATGAGGCAACCGCGTCTAGTCTTCGACGTTGTACCGGCGCTGTGGCGCACCATGACCGTCGGGATCGTGATTTCGCCAGCAGACACGTGGGCGACTGGCCGCACGCTCTCTTCGTCCGTGCTCACGAGGATGACACCGGCAGCGCCGGCGGCCTGGGCGTGCATGGACTTGACGTCAAAGGTGCAGTTGCCACGGTCCAAGACAACGTACGCTTCGCGCACATCGTCGTTCTCGATGAGCCACTTGTCGTCGTCGTCGAAGGGCGTGCAGCCCAGCGTGTTGACGGGGAAGACGAGCTGGAGTTCGTCGGTCGGGACCGCACCGCCGTACGTGTCCTTGAAGTACTGGATCGGCGCCATGCCGTCGCGCAAGTAGATGCGACCCCAGAACGACGCCGACACCAAGGACGCGAGCGCGAGACTGCTGAGCAACCGTTGAGCCATTGAGTCGCCACTTGAAGAATGCTTCGTTTATATTGCGAGCCTTGGATTTCGAACGTCGAAAGATCGCAAAACCGCCGAAAGAATGAAATAAGAATCAAATAAATACTGCGATCAATAAATAATCGAGGACACGCAGTCGCCAATGCAGCGGGAAACGAGAGAGTCGGCGTCGAGCGTCGTGCAGCGACGACAGAGCGCACGGCCACAGATGGTGCAGGCGCCGAGACACGACGGACAGGTCGCGCAGTCGCACTGCGCACACGCGACGAAGGCTGACGTACGACACGGCGTCGCGCAGTCGTGGCACGCGCCAAAGACGTTGACGGCGTGCTCCAGAATAAAGTCGAGCACGTGTTCGAGGCTTGAAAATGGTGCGGTCTTGAGCGAGCTGGTCGCTGTACCGTGCTGAACCCAATGCAAGATGGTCGTACCCACGGACGCATCGAGGTCAGCGACCACCGCGGGGAGCTCCAGGTGGTGGTGGACGAGTGCATTGGCGAGCTGCATCTGGCGCTCGTAAGCGCTGGACTCGACGACATGCTTCGTCATGGCAGCGATCGAGTCGAGCGATGCGTCCTCGCTGAGCATGACAGAGCCGCAGCGCACAAATGCCGCAAAGAGCCACGAGGCGTGGACGTTGACCGACGGCGTCCAAGGCGGGATACCAGCAGCGTGCCACGCCGACTCGAGTGCATCTTGACGTCTCCACGCATTGCAGTGCATGTCGATGAGAACATCAACAAGCTGGTCCATTGTCGTGATCTCGATGCCGCAGTAGCACGGCAGGCCGTTCTGGAGGTAAACGAGCTTGAGCTCCAAGGGGCTGTACGCCAGCATGGGCCACTGGCGCTGGACGAGTGCAGTATGCAGCGCCTTGAAGCGCGTTTCTTGCCGAACGTGCTTCATAACGTAGCCCTCGACGACCGCAGCCACGTTATTCCATGTGTTAGTGAAGCAACTCGCTTCGACTCGGAGGCGCGTCTCGTTGCAAATGAGAGCAAACTTGGCGCTGAGTGCGGATGGCACCTTGGAGCCGAGCTGTGCGTTCTGGAGGCACACGCGAAGGATCTCACGCACGAGCACGTTGTAGTGCTGAGGGCACTTGTAGAGAAAAATCAAGTACAAGATGAGCTTCTTGGCGCTGCGCGAATGCCACCCCTCGATCCAGACGGACCCGGCATGGATGAACTCGCGAATAAACGCGTCACCGAGCGTCGTAAAGCAGTCGTGGTAGAGACGCATTGAGAGGCCGAGCGCTTGCACGGCCTTCCAGAGAAGCACTTCGTGCTGGATGTTTGCGAACGTCCGCTTCGCCACGTCGTCGAGGTTGCCGCCGCCCTGCTCGATGAACTCGTTGGCGACCCGGAACACCGAGACATGGTATGTGCTGCTGTCGATGTCGAGGTACCCCGCCATGTCTGCGACGGCTTGGCCCATCTCCTTGAGCGCGCCACGAAGTTTTCGGCGCCGGTCGGCAACAGCATTGAACTGCGCCGAGAGCGCTTGGGCAAACGACTTGGCATCGCTAAAAACGCACGGTTGAGCATGACGTAGCCGTGCCGAATGAAGCGCTGCACGTTCGCACTCTGCATCTCCTTGGCGTCGAATGTCAATGATGGCAGCGCCGCGAGAAGCTCCCACGTCCGCGAACTTTCGTCGAGCACTTGGCGAAGCATGCTCTCGATGGACTTGGACGTAAGGCCGCGCTCAGCAATGGAGTGGGCGAGGAAGCCCTTCTCGAGCCCGATGGTGGACATGGAGATCTTGAGATGGTGGAGCCACTGCACGATCTTGGCCTCGTACTGACCTTGCCGGCGCATGACGTTCATGTAGTGCTCGACCACGCTCTGCGCCGCGACGTGCACTTCGCCGAAGAAGCGGACGACGCCGTCGAGCACATAGGCGTGCAGCGGCCGAATGCTGAAAACAGTCGAGATCATAGTACCTTCGTCGGTCGTGTGCATGCGATTCGGAAACATGCAGTCGAGAACGTCTTGGAGGCGCTTGGCGCGGCCGTCGACGACGGAAGCCACTTGTGCCGCCGTGTTGATGTACTGACCAAACCCGATCTTGAGCTCGCCTTGCTCGATGAAGCTCGTCATGGTGTCGCCAAATACCGAGACGCAGGCGTCGTAGGGTAGGTCGCGGTGGTCGAGAAGCGCGTTGAGCTCTTCCTTGCGTAGCGCCTCGGCTGCAGCCTTGGAAAACGCCTTTGCTGGGGTCAAGCTCACGTCCGTGGAGACCGCGTAATCGATGACCCACTGTAGTGTCGGATCAAACTGCGACGACTGCCCGACTTGCTGCATGTGTTTCCGGAGCGCGTCCAAACGAAGCGCCTCGCGCGTCGACTGCTCGGGAATGCGAAGAATGTGGCCCGTGATGCATCGCACGACCGTCTTCAACGAGTTCTTACTCTTGGGCTGCGTAAGAAAGTCGGCGTACGTCGTGCAAAATTCGGGCGAGACGCTGCTCATCGAGACGCCTTCGTCTGCGAGTGCGAGCTCGACCTGGCGTCCGCGAAACTCCTTGATGGCTTGGCGCTTCTCCCAGCGGTGAATCTTCTTGTCTTGGATCTTCTTGAGGCCGCCGTGCCCGCCATGCTTGCGAAGCGCGCAGTACAAAGCTTCCGATTCCAAAAAGAGTTTCATGCGACCTACATACACGTGGTTCCATGCGCTTCGAAAATGCGGATTGTTGAAGTACCACGAAGAATAAACTGCAACGGCGCGAGGTCGGCATCGTTGAGCGAGAACTGCTCCTTGGCGTATGTCTTGCTGATCAGAACGCTCTTGATGGCGTGTTTGCGGTGGTCGTCGCAGAGGTTGATGAACTGCCACGGCCGGATCGCAGGACTGCCCTCCATAAGGCACACGCAGCAGCGCTTCTCCATCGCGCAGTAGAAGCGCTTGAGGTACTCACGCCAGCACGCTGCATCCATGTTGACCTCAATGTCAAGGTAGCGCGTGAACAAGGTCTTCCATTGCGCGTCGAGGAAGCCCCGGAGCGACCGGCAGGTCGCCGAGAGACGCTGGATCGACCGCCCGTCGAGGCAGCGATAGACGTCCATGAGGGTTTCCTCGGCGAGGCCGATGAGCATGGCGCTTCCTCGGTCGCAGCGGCGCTTTGCGGGGCGCGGGTCCGTCATATCCTCGTCCGTCCTGTGCTCGGCCGATCGAATTGGGCAATGAGCCCGTTTCGGGACGAGCGCCAAGTACTTCTCGCGCACTTTTCGTGAAACCCCCACTTTCGTGCGATATCATTGGCTCTCAACCGGACGATCTTTGGTCATCCGGATACGTGCCACCACAAGACACGCTCGGTTCTTGAAGTTGCGGTCAAGTCGCGCCAAGCACCATCGGGCGAGATGGTCCTGCGACATCCGCATCTTGTGCTAGAGGATGACGATGGGTTGTCGTCTAGTCATCCTATTTATCAGCTTATACAACGAGTCGGAAGGAGACCGGTCTACGTGACCGTGGCCAGGAGCGTCATGACGCCCGCGCCAGCGACGAAGAGCAGGAGCTTTTGCACCGTCGATGTCGCTTCCTGCGCATGCTCGTCCGACATTTCGTGGAACGCGAGGTAGATGAAGCTGCCCGAGCCAATGCCAAGTGCGATGGCCTGCGCCAACTGCGCCGGCGCGCCTTGGAGCTGCGACGTGAGCAACATGCCGAGAACGATGCCCAATGGCGTCATGAAGCTGTACAAGACGAGCACGGCGATGGATCGCGATGCGTTCACGCTCTCTTTGACCTTGGCAAAGTTGGCGCCGACGGCAATCGCCTCGATAAACTGGCGCAGCAGTATTAGCGTCAATGTACGAGAACAGATGCATATACCTTGTGGCTGACGATGGCGAGGGCCGTTGCAATGGCCGTGCGGCTCAGCTGCGAGTTCATGCCGAGCGTGAAGCCAGCGATGAGCGAGTGCAGCGAAAAGAGTGCGGCGAGGAGGTACGGCAAAAGCGCACTAGAGTATAATAATATGGAAGCGACAGAAAGAGAGGAAAGAGAGAGTTACCTTTCACCAGAGAAGACGACGTGCTCGCTAATGCTGCCTTCGACATGCGCGTGGACGTGTGGGTCGGCGCCGCAGCGTCCGTGGGGCTCTTCGGCCACTTCGACGGCACTCTACGTGCAAGGGCATGAGGACGCGTTCGTGCGTCGACGCGATCGGACTTGGTTGGCGCGCAAGACCACGTCGACGTCCGTCGCTTGCTTCGAGTGCTTGACGAGGGCCGACGTTTCTAGAATCGTCTTGTCGCACGAGCAGCTACCGGTCCCGTAGGACGGCCCTAGCGCACCGCGTCTCAGCGGAGGCATTGCAATGTGCCGAGACAATACCTTCATGCGCACCCAAGGGACTCGCAAAATGTCGCGGAGAATGAGACCGATGGTACGTGGACGACGCAGAGTACGCCCGCGACCGGCGCTCGACGCCGTAGGATGCGATCGAGGGGACGTGGATCTTGCACAAGCTCGTCTCGTCTATGGAGCGTCAGCATCAAGTTCTTATCTGCAAGCATTTCGCCTACAGTTGGGCTTGGCAGCAGCAGCGACGGCCATCATTTTGCCAGAGTCGCCAAGGTTGAGCAAGTCGACGGCCCAAATGAGCATGCAGCCGACGCAAGCGAGCACGTAGATCGTAGGAAAGTCTGACGGCTTGACGCCAATGGGCGTGACCATGGCGAGGTACTTGGCGTAGTGGTGCACTGCGTCCGGCAGCAAGTGGATCATGCCCGTGCTGAGGAAGACGCCGGCCGTGAGGTAGGGCAGCTTGTGCTGGATGAGGCCGTTCAAGCCCGACGACGTTGGCGTCTGCGCCGAGACGAAGAGCGGCAGCAGCGAGAAGATCACCGTGAGCACGAGCAGCACGATGCACATGAGGCTGTTGAAGACGATGATGTCCTCCATCCTTGACCCCACGCCGGCCTTGCCGCGAAACGCCGAAATGACCTCTTTGTAAAGTGCGCAGCTCCCGTAAGTGCGTTTTTAGGTCTTGGATCTCAACGTCAAAATTGCTGCGGCGAACAAGGCGTGGCAATATATTTACGATCTTATATTTGCCCGCAGTCGACGATGATGGCTTCGTGGCCAGGAAGGGGCTTGCCGGCGGCCGTCGTGGCTGCGCGCTCGATGGCTAATACTGCGTCGAGACCTTGGACCACTTGGCCAAAGACAACGTGCTTGTTGTCGAGATGCACGAGCGGCGCGCGGGTTGTGATGAAGAACTACAGCCACACGCGTCCTCACACAAACATGCACGCGGCTGGGGGTCGCACCTGGGATGTGTTGGTGTTCTTTCCCTTGTTGGCGAGCGAGAGCAGCCCGATGCGGTCGTGCGGCAGAAAATGTTCGTCCTTAAAGTGGCCCCACGCATTGCCATGCGGTGTGTTGGCATAGATCGAGGCGCCGCCAGTGCCATCGCCCTTGGTGATATCTAACGCAGTGACTTAAGGAGACGTCGTCGAGGCGTCCGTACCGCCGCCTTGAATCATAAAGTTCGTGATGATGCGATGGAACTGCGAGCCCTTAAAGTGCAGCCCGCGGCCCTACGTACGCGTCAGCACAGAAACAGAAACAGGGAAAAGGATGACCTTCTCGCCCGTGCACAAGCACCGGAAGTTCTCGGCTGCAAGCGGCACGACGTCGTCGAGGAGCCGCATCACGACGCGGTGTGTCTGCTGGCGATAGGTTATGTCGAAAAATACGGTCGGGTGTGCTTCGGTCGTCAGTGGCGCCAGGTCTTGGGGCGGCGCGGGGCAGTACTTGGCCCGCAGCTTCGCAAAGAGCTCCGCCTCGCGCCCAATGTGCTTCCGGACTACCGCGTCAACCTCGGCTAGCTTGGTCGGGTTGAACTCCTCGTAGAACGCTCGGACGCGGTCGTGCATGGTTGTCGCCGGTGCCTTGGTTTCTGCTGGTGTGCTGATTGTCGGTGGCTTGGTTGCTGCGGGTGTCGCCATCGTCGGCGCCTGGGCACTTGATGAGCTGCTCGTCGGGGCTTGACGCTGCTGCTGCCGGTGCGACGCCCACGTCTCCTTGGTCCTGGCGAGGAACGACGGAGCTTCTTGCGTCGTTTTCGCCGTTGCTTTTGCAGCCAATGTCTCTGCGCGCGAGGCTTCCCAGGCTGCGCGCGACAAGGCGCGGAAGGTCGCGCCTGGGATGTCGGCCATTTTGCACCAACTGTGCGTACCGTGGTGGACCGGAACCTCCCACACTCGATACAATGGTATCGAAAACAAGAGGCTTTATGAAAGCTGCGTGGGGAGCGTAGAGCTTCTGCAGCAATTTTTGATTTTTTCCTTTTCCCATGTATCTTTGCGCTTGGGGCAATACGATAGTGTGTGAAGCTTATGCTGATGCATCGTGATTGCTAGTTGAAAACTAATCCAACCCCCGTGAGCACGCCCACTGGGCGGGCTTCAATTTATGATATCCCCTCGGGGATTACCCTACCTCTTTTTTGCACTCCACCAGTACTGGCTGCCCACTCCTTGTCCCACATCTTCACCTTTACACCACCTTCCTTGAAAGCATTTATTATACACCTTCCTTGAAAGCTATCGAACAATTTGCGATAATCCAATTTTCTCGTTTATGCTACGCTTGTGTACAAGACGCGGTCACTCGGCCACGTGGCTGCGCAAGGCGGCGGCGACGGCCTCGGTGGACCTATCCGCCGAGATCTCGGCCACCGGCAGCGTCTGGTTGCGGCGACAGTAGTGCAGCAGAGGAGCGAACTCCATAGCAAACTCGTCCGTGCGCCCGTGCACGAGGCGCATGTCGCCACCGCAGCGCTCGAGCAGCGTGGTCGCCGAGCACGTGAGGTGCAAGAGCTACAAGCACACCGCAGTCGCCCACGTGCTATACCTATCCGAGATGTACCTTGCGCAAAGGGCCAACCGCAGCCGTAATGATCGAGAGCTGCTCCTGGACGTACGGCTTGGTGGCGCCGACGACCCGCGGGTACCCCGTCACGACAACGACCTGCGCGCCGCTTCGGCACAGCGCGTCGCGCAGCAGCTGCGCGACGAGGGCCGAGTCTTGGACAGAGGCGGGCGTCGAAAAGGCCCGCGCGTGCGCTTCGAGGAGATGCGGAACGTGCAAGTGCACGGCGCTGTGGGAGGTCGCGACGGCGAGCGTGAGTGGTGCGAGCAACTCGTGACCGATCGCGAGCACGACCCGCGGCCGCAGAGCGTCGCAGATGGGCTCGTACACGCGGGGCAGCTGCACAAAGGTGAAGGCTCGCAGCCGTGGTCCGGCAAAGTGCCGCAGGAGCTTGTCAAACTCGGGCTCCGGCGCGCTCTTCTTGCGCGCTCGATCTTCTTCGTCGGACGAGTAGTAGTCTTCGTCAGTTGGCTCGTGGGACACAGCGAGCACCTTGCGGTGCAGCACAAATACGTTCTCGATCACAGAGCCCGTCGCTTCGAATTGCTCGGCCTACGAGACGCGATTTAGCTGCAGATGGTTCTTATAGCATCGATGACCTCGGCGAGCGACCGAGGAAACCCGACGAGCAGAATCTGCTTGCCTAATCGCCGCTGCAGGAGAAAGCAAAGGAGCTTGACGACGTCGTCCGAGGCGTACTCCTGCATCGAAGCAGCAACTTCGTCCATATGCAGCACGAGGTGTCGCGGCAGGCGTGCTTGGAGCGCCGAAATCTCCACGTCGCTCAGATCAAAGTCACCCAGCACGATGGAGATGGACCATTGGCACAGGGTTGTCGATAAGGTAGCTTCGTTGGGCCCCGTGATGGTGACGATGGCCGCGCCGGCTGCCAACGGAGCCACCGCCTCGGGCACCAAGGTCTCGGACGCTGCCTGGAGAACAAAGGCGGGCGCAGAAGCGAGCACACGCAGCATCGACGCAGCCTGCATCGCACATCTCAGCATTTTCCACTGCCACAAGTGCTTCCTACCTGCGCGCTTGTTTGAGGAAACTCGTCGAGAAGCACCCGACGATTTTGCTTTTGGGCCATGTACCGTTGCAAGACTGCGAGCACCAATGCATCTGGGACAGGCTCGCTGCGTGCGACGAGGGCTGCGATGGTCTCTCCGTCCAGCGACCGCTTGAGCACCTCGGCGCGAAGTACGTCTTTGACGTTCAAGACCGTATAGCCGCGCAATCTGGCCGCGTCTTTGGCCCACGGCGCGTCCATCGCCAGGATGCCAATCGCAGGCGCCAAGAGCGGAGCCAGCACCGTACAGAGATGCGCCACGGAAGTTGGCCCCGGCAGCCACTGATGGTACAACCGACCGAGTCCGAAACACTGCTTCTCAAAAGCACCCATCGAAGCACTTTCCATCGGTTCCGTGTCGAGGAAGAGCATGAGTGGGTGCGGGGTCGCGCCAACACGACGCTGGAGCGCGCACATAAAGGCTTTGTTGCGAGTGTACGCGGGGAGGTGCAAAAGCAGGCACCGGTGGCCAGTCACGCTCGCATCAAACAGCGCAAGCAGCTGCTGCTGCGGGATCTGCTCGCCCGTTTCGATAAAGGGCCGAAGAAGTGGCTGGGATCGTCGCGCCTCGCGCTTGAGTTCGGCGCGCACAATATCGTCCCAGTCGAGGATCGTCCAGCCATGGTGGACGCCAATCGCGCGCCACTGCGCGGTCGAGAGCGCCGCGCGGGGGCTCTCTTGAACGAATACGAGCGTCGGTGCAAAGGCGTCGTGCACGTCGAGGAGGTACGAGGAGCTCGGCGCAGCCTTCGCAATGTGCAGCTGGCCAAACTATCGCGTCGGCGTCAGCCTCCTCCTCTGTGCGAAATACGCTCGTACGCGCTGAAAGAGGTCGAAAAAGTCGAGCTCCTCGGGGCTTGGCGCAAACGCGCCGTCGTCGCTCACGTACACAACCCAGGCAAACTCGGCGACGACCTACAGCAGTCATTGTACGTGTAGAATGCTTTGCCTCGGGACAGAGGTACCTTTTGAAAGGCGAGGTAAAAGCTCAGGTCGGCCGGGCAGTTGTCCAAAATCACACGCTTGGACGTGCATCGCTTGAAGGCCTTGAGTAGCACTGCGATGAGGTCCAAGCCCGGCGGCGCCTACGTCGTCTCGTCACCTTGCTCGTTGGCAAACAATATGGTCCGACCTTTTCCAGCACGAGGGTCAAGTCCATGTAGAGGTACTTGTATTGCGTCGCCATGGCCGTCGCCATGGCCGCGCGCTGCGGCGACGGGCCGTAAAACGCCACGAGATGCAGACTGCTCAACGACGGTACAAGAAGCTCCTTGGGTTGGGCGACGTCGACGATTACCGACGACGACGGCGCGTCATACGAGCACACGCTGTTGCCCTCGCTCTCGTCGCGATGAAGCGCTTGACGAATGAGGTACTTGCCGAGCCACTCTGCGGCGTCGAGCGGCGGCAGCTGCGGCTGCACTTGGCAGAGTAGCGTGAGTCCCTTTGCAAGCGCGTCGTGCAAGGTCATAGTTTCGGCCTGGAAGGGGCCGAGCTGCTGCGCGAGGACGTTGCACTTGAGCGGTGCAAGCGACCGCAGTGGCGTCTTGAAGACGAGGCGGAGCTCTCGGAGCGCACTCTGGCTCGAGTCGCTGCCGTGCGTCGCATTCTTTGTGCCGTCGATGCCAAAGCGTGCGCGAAGACTCTGCGGACTCGACGCACGCGCGGCCGCCGAGTTGGTCGGGCCCATGCACTTGCGCCACATTGCGATCGCCTTGACCCGCGAGAGCATCTACTCGCAATGTTCTAGTGCATTCAACTAGCTTTGGTGGTGACCATCGCCACGATCGGACCGCTCGACATGTACGCGATGAGTGTCGGGAAGAAGGCTTTGCCCTACGCCTCGATGGGACATGGATCCGATACGGTCTGCGCACCTCGTGCTCGGCGTAAAAGGCCATGGCGTCCTCGCGGCTCCAGTGCTGCGTTGCCTCGGCGAGGATGTCGAAGCCGAGTAGACGAATCCGCGCCTGGATCGCCGCTATCGTCTCGGGCGACGCGCCGGGCTTGATCATGGCGTACGTCTTCTCTGGCTACGAGCGAATTGAGTCGCGTACGACAAGACATCGGCGCACGAGAAGGGCGACAAAGCCGGGAAACCACTTGGTCAGCGAGCTCGGAGACGGCGAGAGGACGTCCAAGACGTTGTGCACCAGAGACGAGCCCATGTGCGCTCGGATGCTCTCGGGAAAGTACTGCTTCGCCTCCAATAGGTCCAAGGGGCCCAAAAGAAGTGCCAGCTAGACCCATACAAAAGCGTACTGCAACGAATCCCGCACGCCACGTACTACCTTGGTTGTCACCTCGAGACCTTCAAGAATCAAGGCACGACTCCGGCCTCCTTTGGCGACGCTGCCGAGCTCGCTCATGTACGCGTCGTCGTCGGGGTACGCAGCGATGAGCGCGACGTCGTCGTCGTCCAGCACCGTCTACGCGCCTGATGGATGAGAATGAATGGTCTCGCACTGGGGTGTGTACGTCGATCTGGTCCAGGACATACAAGGCGTGCATCTACAGAGACATGACTCGAAACGCGAAAAGGGCATCGAGAGCAACCTCAAACAAGGCGCTGATCGCATCCAGAAAGCAGGTCGCCGATGGCTTGAGCAGAACCAGCGACCGCTCCATGCTCGGTCGCGCCGGCGGAAACAAAACGTCCTTGTCCCGCAGCGCGCAAGTCGCCGTTGCGCTGCCGTAGAACGCATTGCGCAGCAAGGACGAGCCGTGGAGTGCGCGCAGCGGCGGCGTGGCACCCGCCACCTTCTTGGCCGCCGTGGGGTCTGCAGGGCCGATGACGCTGTTCCAGTGCTCTACCACCATAATGGAGAAATCGAGAAAGGCTGAGCAGACATCGTACCGACAGCTTGGTCGCGACCGAGGAGGAGGGCCATGCACGGCCCGCTGGTCATGAACGCAAGGGTGTCTTCAAAGGTCGGCTCGTCCCAGCAGTCACTGTCCAGCGCGCCATGACGACAAGACAACAACACCATGACAACAACGCTTACCGCATCATCTCGCGGACTTGCATGCGCGAGAGCACGACGAGCCGCTTCGCCTCGACGACGAAGCCTTCGTCTTTGATCCGCTGGAGGACGTCGTCCACGATCTTGCCGTTGCCGGGCGGAGCCTCCACGAGGCCGTCGGGGCCGACGCCGACCTTGAACCCGGTCGCAATGTCGGGCTTGAGGAGCCCAACCGTCCACGACGCTGCCGGGGCCATCTCGACCTTTCGCAAGATCCCAACTTCAACGCTTCGCCAGCTCAAAACTCAATCTCAAAATGGATTTTCTTAGCGCTCAAATTCAAAAGTGCAAAACCTCACGCGCACGCGAGACTTTCGTTGGGCACGTCCGTGACAAACATGTGCCCCGGGGCATGCGTGATCGCAAAGGCCTAGGACGCCACTTGAAATCAAGTCGCAAGAGGAGCAGGACGATCGATGTACCGGTCGGCTCGCGAGCAGGACAGCTTGGGGCGTGACGCCGCAGGCCCAGAACACCGGGACCTATTGGCGGTTGAGTTTCAGAAATACAACAACTTTTGAAGCGTACTTCGCCATCACGCATCGTCACTGCGTCACCATAGTCGGGCTTGTTGATGTCTGCGACGCCAATATCTGCGGGCGACCCCATGTGCACGGGGCTGCATCGATACGTTCAAGCACGGCATGGACGCACGGTTGACGCGTACATACCTGCCGTGGACGTTGGGGTATCGGCCGGTGATCATCGCCGCTTTGATCGCGTCGGCGGGCTTGTACGGGCGCATGCTCACGACGAGGTTTCCTATCGCCTCGCGTTAGGCATATTACCAGAACAAGATACAAAGCGCACCGGAGAAGACGCCGGCGGGATCGCACGGGACGTTGGTTCGGTACATGGGCACGTTGCACTTCTCCTCCAAGTGGCGCACGCGAAGCCCCGCCTACGCCAACTTTCGTCGATCGTCGCGCATACTACGTAAGAAGGCGCGTACGTTTTCGAGCGCGCCTTCAAAGCTGAAGGAGCATCCGAGCAAGAACGTGACAAAGTCCTAGCGCCATGCATTTGCCTCGGCCATCATTCAACATGGCAGTATTACGTCTTTCCAGTAGTCGCGGATGTCGGTGACTTCGGCCGTGAGCTTGCCGTGCTCGTAGATGCGGTACTTGGGCAGGTCTGTGCGGATGTCCGAGCCAGGCGCCGTGCGCTTCATCTCGGTGCAGCCCACATCGCTCACCTCCTATGACATGCCATTGGCACTGGTCGACCGAAGCGAGCATCGTACGAGGAGCGGGCACGGCTTGGGGTTGCGTTGGCAGAACAAGAGAAAGTCGTACGCGTGCTCCTTGGGCAGGATGACGAGGTTCGCCTGCGACGCCGCAATGAGCCACCCCCGCGACCTCGGCAATGCGTACCTGCGCGTAGCCCGGGGCATACCCGGCCGAGTTGCTCGTCAAGTTGCCGCGGCGGCACTCGGCGCGGACCTCGGACGGCGTGAGCATGGTTCACGCACCGAGTTTGGTTGCACTTTGGAAAGAGCACCCAATCGGGTTGCGTCATGCAGGTGCTCTTTTCCTGCAAATCACGTTCGCATTTCTAAACAACGATGATGACGCTATTTGCAACCCTCGATCTTTCGCATCATATAGTGTGAAGATGGAAATGCCGTCGCAGGCACAATCATGCTGGTCTAAGCGCTTGCATGTCTTCCCCACGCCGTACGCAATGCATCTACTTCTAGTCGATCTTACATGCTTGTTGTCATGCAGGTACCAACCCTTGCTGCAACGTACCGCGGGTCCCCGGAGGATGTCGTAAATAGTGTGTGGCGAGGATACTCCTTTCTGTTGATGCAGCAGCGTCGAGGTTGCAGTTGAGATATTGCGGTGCGGATGAGCTTGAGCAAGCCGATGAAGACGCTGGCGACGGCAACGTCCGCCGCAGTCGGGGCTGCGCGGCCTCTGTCATTCTGTACCCTCTCGATACGCTCAAGACGCGCATGCAGTCGCAGGCCAAGGGCGACGAGAAGACGCCGCTGGACCTCTCGCTCTACAAGGGCGTCGGCTACAAGGCGGCGCAGTCGACGCTCTCCAAGTTCCTCTACTTCTACGCGTACACGAGCATGGCCAACGCGTTGACGTCCAAGGACGCCAAGAGCCTCTCGACAGCCATGAACCTCGTCGTGGGGTACCTCGCCGAGCTCTTCCACCTCCCGCTCTCCCTCCCGCTCGAGGTCATCATCACGCGCATGCAGACGACGAAAGGCGACACCAAGCAGAGCTTTTTCCAGCTATTGCAGACGATGTGGGACGAGAACAATGGTCAGCTCGCGGGCTTCTACAAGGGCTTCTCGGCCTACTTTGTGCTTTGCCTCCAGCCCGCGATCCAATTCACGGCCTTTGAGCAGGTCAAGAAGCTCTACTTGAAGAGCAAGGCGTCTTCGTCCTTGTCGGCGATCGAGGTGTGCTGTCTGCCTAGCGAGAAGACGCATCACTAACGATGTCACTGTGCAGGCGTTCATGCTCGGCGCTGCGGCCCGCTCGTTGGCGACCCTTGTCGTCTTTCCGTACATTCGCGCCAAGGTCATCATGCAGGCCAAAGCCAAGGCTGCTGCGGGCGATGCGACGCCGCCCGAGACGATCCCGGCCATCTTGCAGCGTCTTGTACGCGACGAAGGCATCGGTTCGCTCTACCGCGGCCTGTACCCCGAGCTTACCAAGGTAGCACAGAGAATTTGACGCGACGCTCGTTGCTCACTTTTGATTGTAGGGCGCGCTCTCGGCGGCCTTTATGCTCATGGTGAAGGAGAAGATTGAGGCCTACGTGACGCTCTCGATCATGCTGACGCAAATGTACATGTCGAGTTAGAGCGCCTTGAGCTGGCGCACGACCGCCTCGGTGCGCGCGGCGTCGCCTTGCTTTGTGTAGAGTTTTGCCTACGAAAGCGATCCTAATGAGATTGTTTGAAGAGTGCGCGTTGTCGTACGAGTGACTTGAGGGTCGTTTTCGCCGCCGGGTCGAGGGCGTGGGCCGTCTGGAGCCACAGCTCGGCCTTGGCGTACTCGTGGCACCGGATGTAGGCCTCGCCGAGCAACGCCATCACCGGCGCCCTCTGAACGGCAAGCGACGCGCGCAAGTACAAGGCTTCTTCGAGCCTATAATGGCGCGAGATACGAGGAACCACTCGAGCGCCACCGCATACGATACCACGGAATCGCGCTGCTGGGTTCGTTCTTCGTAAAGAGCGCCCGAGCGTGGTCGAGGTAGATCTCAAAGACAGCAGCCGCCATCGCACCTTCGTCGGCCGCACGTGCGAGGGCGAACCCCGCCAAACGTTGTAAATCCTATGGACGCATATATCATGAGCGTGCGGGATTTTGCGAGAAGGCGATATCGCACGGGATGCGGGTACGTGATGTGGAGGCTCCACTGCTGCGCCAAGTCGAGAAAGTAGGCCGCGGGCGTCGCCTCGGTAGCAAAGTGCGCGTCGGCGGCAGCAATCGCAGCTTCGAGCGTCGCGGACGGTGGCGACAGCGGGAACCGCCGCTCGGACGGTGGCAGTACCTGGAGATCCTTCTCGAGAATGGGCTGCTTCTTCCAAAGGAGCTTCTTGACACCAGTGATCTTGAGCGTGCCGTCGTAGAGCTGGAAGAACTCGGTGCCCATGGACACATCGTGCATCTTGTCGATCGCATTGTCGGCAATCCCAAAGAGGTCGTAGAGTTCACGCTGGACAAAAACGCCGTTGAACGTCGTCGTGCTCACGAGCTCATAGCCTAGTTCAAAAGCAGGTTTCCGATAGAATCAAAAAGCACCACATACCTTTGGTCTTGCCGAGCTCGATGAGCGCCGCGAGGGACGAGCCTTGGTAGACGGACATGTCCTTGTCTTGGATAAAGACCACGTTGTTCGGAATCGTCGGGTTAAACTCGATCACGACGACCTTGGGCGCGTACGTGCGAAGGCTGTCCCAGATGTGGTAATCCGCGCCATCAATGTCGATCGACACCAGATCCACGTCGCGTGGCACCTCGTGGCGGGCCAAAATGGCCTCGAGCGAGTCGGGTCCTTCGAACGTGACAAACTGGTTGACGCACGCAACGCCCGGAAACGGCGCGTACATGGCTTGCATTTCCAGAAAGCGGTCCGTGTCGGCTTCGATGAGCACACCGCGCCAGCCCTCTTCGTGCAGAAGCTTCCACGTGTTGGAGAGGTGCTTCCCGTCCCACGCGCCAAACTCGACGCACCACCGCCCCGCACCCGACGACCGGCCTTCGTGCGCATCGAGGCGTGAAAAGACGCGCTCGAGCACGCCGTCTTCGCCGCCCTGGGACGTGACGTTGAACGAGTTCTTGATCAAATGGTCGTTCTCGGCGCGCTTCGCCGGTGGTGTCCGGCGACAAACCGGCATGGCGCCTTTTAAAATGGCGACGCCATCAGGTTAAAGTGCGTTAAATAGAGTGGCCACTCGCGGTTTCGCGGTGGCATGCCAGGATGTCATCGCCAAGCGAAACGGTCAAGTCAGATTGTGTCAACGTGCGCCCGTTGAGACTTCAAGCAACTTCACGTATAGTCCTACACAGTACGTTGTGCTCGTCACGCTACATCAACGGTGTTTAACCTGCGGCGCGTTGCGGTATAAGCCTTTGGCGCATTGATTGCGTTTGATGCGCTGCAGCGACTAACGTGACGAGTACTTCCAGTCACACGAATTCATAGTACAAGATGCATGGCCGAGCACGTTTCTACATGCGAATGCAAAGACTGGACCGGCCGGGATCAGGCCCTGTGCACCACCACCCCAAGACACTAGGTTTTATGTTTAAACACGTTAAACCTTGGACCTGGCCGTTGGATCCTGAAAGGGCGCTCCGGAAAAGTCCCGGCAACTTGCAAGCCAATCAATTGCGTGAACGTTCGTGTGCGTCCCAAGATCGATACAAAGTGCCAGTCTAGTCCTTGCATACAAACTTCAAGTGTGGTCGCACGACTGACGCAATGCTGACTTTCACGTTTTTGTGTATCGTGGTTGAAGGGCCGGGTATCGTACACCGTACATTCCATCGGCTCGTTTATATCCAAATACGTATGCTGTCCAAATGTACGCGTGTACGCTTCTCGTACGGGACGTACATTGTGGGATTTGCGAGAGGCCAATCGCCTCAAGTTCCCGCCGCACCGCACGTTTGGATTGGCCAAAATCCAAGGCACGAGCGCTGTGATTGGACACCGCCTGGCGCCCTCCCAAGATACATTGATCAAGTCGAAAGGTCAGATCGGACGTTGACACTGAAACTGTATGTCATACTTTATTCGAGTAAAAAAGAGAACTGTCGAAACGATGCGAAGTCGCTCAAATTCGCGATTGCCAGCCAAACGCCATGACCGGCTCCGTGACCGAGCTGCCGATGAAGACGGAGGCGAAGGAAGGGGCGCATGCAGGGACGCTGCAGTTCCAGGTGCGCCAGGGCCGCGAGCGCACCAACTCGGAAGAGACGGCCATGATTCTGACTGCGATGGCAGCCAACAAGGACGACCCAACACCGACCCAGGACGATGAGAAGGTCAAGGCCGACGACGACGACGAGGGGTGGAGCTCCGATGGATCGGACAAGGGTCGTCGTGGCGGGTCGAGTGCTGCCAACCGCATGAAGTACCAAGCGACCAAGCTCATCTCGATCGACGAGCTGCGCGACCACTTTGACCAGCCCATCGTCGAGGTCGCCCGTCACTTTGGCATCTGCATCACGCTCATGAAGAAGGTGTGTCGGCGCAATGGCATCAAGCGGTGGCCACATCGCCAGATTCGGTCGCTCACCAAGAGTATCAGCTCCATGGAAGCCGCCATGATGACGGCCAATGTCTCGGAACGCGAAAAGTACGAGGAGCAGATCCGGTCCCTTGTGCTCAAGCGCGACGCGGTGATTGCCGACCCGAACAAGGAAGTGTCCGTCTCCCTCGCAAAGGCATCGGTCAAGGACGAGAAGCGCTCGCCACGAAGCGCCGGCAAGCTGCATGACGACGAGGACGATCTGCAAGACGACGAGAACGGTGACGACGACGACGACAACATTGGTGGCAGTCCCGCCGTGTCCCCCAAGACGCAGCCACAGGCGGGCAAAGATGACGGTGCTGCTCGAACGTTCATTTTGCCTGCGTCGCACCCGCGCCCGCCACCGCCGCAGTACGAAGTCAAAGGTGGTCGGTGGACGGCGCAGGAGCATGCGTCCTTTCTGGAAGGCATCAAGCTCTACGGCAAAAACTGGCGCCGTGTCGCCCAAGTTGTGGGCACGCGCAACGCTGTCCAGACGCGCACGCATGCGCAAAAGTACCTTCTCAAAACGAGCGCCCACCTCGAGATCCACCTCGCGCTTCTGAACAAGGCTGCGGTTGACGAGGCGCCGTCAGCGTTCGACAAGCTCCAGGCCCTAGCAGCCAGCGCCCACGATGAAGTCGTCGGTAGTGGTCTCGACCATCTCTCGGCTGTTGTCTCCGAGGCCGCGAAGAGCCCGCGGGACAAGCTCAACTTTGCGACACCGCTCGTGCTCTCGGCGTCACCGCGTCGGCTTCCGGGTAACCCGAGCTCGTCGGCCGCGTCCACTCTGCGGAAGCTCGTACTTGCACGCAAGCCCGATGACGCGTCGCCATTGCAACCGCTTGCCAAGAAGCTCAAGCCCGTGGCCGACGAGCCATTGCCGGGCAACGAGAACGCCGTGCCCAACGCCAACTCGGGCTAGCGGCCTGCTATGGATTTTTGTATTTATTGCTGTCCATAGTCGAGTTTGCGTCCAATGACTTGTTCTTTTGTATGCTGCCATCGCACAAGAAGATCATATTTCACTTGTATAAAGATGAGGATGAGAACCGGAGTGCTGCAATCTAATGGTGGTGCGCGGCGCCCTTGTTCGGGTTGCGGTTGTCAAGCTTGAAGTACTTGTCGTAGTCCGGGACGTAGAACACCTTGCCTTCATGGAGGTTGAACCACTTAATGTACGGGGAGTCGTTGTGAGAGATGCCGATCGCGCGGTGCGAGTTGAACGAGGGCACAAGGATCGGGTTCTCCTTCGAGTTGCCCTGCGACTCTTCCGTGAAGATCGGGTCGCGCGAGAAGAGCTCGATGCCCTCCTCCGCGAGCTTGAGCTCGGCGCCCTGGCGACCGACGGCCTGGTCGATCATGTTGGGGAGGTCCTTCTCGATCGTCGAGAACGAGCGCGTCGAGCGCTTCGCGACGGTCTTGGCAAGGCTGAGCATCTCTTCAGGGTAGCAAAACGATGAATAGCAGTCACTAGCCAAACACCACCCATTGCCGCGCCAGAGCCCTGTTAAGTGCGCCGACGCCACCATCGCACTTACATGAGTCAATCCAGCTCCACTTTGTATACGTCAAACCGCACTTGAACGGACGCGCGTGTGTTTTTGTGTCGCCGCGCTTCTGATTGGCCGAAATGCGACAGAAATACGCTCCACGAACCATGGCCCAATGAGCGCGCAGGGGAACTGCCTGGCAATCCTACCCTTCGCCGCGGTTCCTCATATTATGAGAGACGGTCGGACAAGCGCAATGTACGCCCTCCGAACGACGACCCTGCTTGAGAGCACTGCGTTCGAGGTGCACGGAACTGAAGCCGAAGGCGCGCGAGCCTGCTATGCGAGTGACGAGGACGAGGCGAGGGTTGCAGTCGCCTTCAAGGACACATAGACAGGGCACGGTGTAGCTACACTTCGCGCCATGCCCATGCAACGGACGCCATGCAAAGAAAGATCCGCTGCATTCGGTACTATCGCGAGCTCGCATCATTTACGTACATCCTGCCATTCTCCTCAGAAAGAAGCGGCCGGGGACTGAGCGGAGGACGCATTTTATTCTGCTGCATCGAGGCAGCTTGTCTTTCGCTGCGCATACCACTAGATGTACCAGCAACGCCCGCCCACCGCCAACGATAGCGTGCGGGGTTGCGTATAGCGCGCTGGGTCGATATATAGGCCCGGACTTCCTTGTGCTTCGTAGCAGTTGTGCCGTTTCGAGGACAAACGGCCACGTGGCCGAAGCGGTTGCATCTGGAAAAGGACACGTTCGACGGAAAGACGCAGAGCCCAAGAGCCGTGGGACGGGCGCGTGGCTTCCTGCAAAGGGGCTCCTTGGTCGCTGTGTACGTGGCTGCATTGCACGCGTAATATCAAAATATCGCTCAAAGACCTGCCACGAAAATAAGCAAGATAGAGTTTAGATTAGAACTTGGTTGTCTATTCGACGTGGGCGGGCTTGGGCATTATGAAAAGCGACGTGGCTTCCGTGTACGTGTTGCCGTCCGCGTCCTGAACCTTGGCCTTGAGGTACACTTTCCGGCCCTCGATGCGCTCAAGCTCCGTCGTCACGATCGCGAGCGTTTGCGCCGGCAGCGGCTTGCGAAAGTTGACATTCAGATTCGCTGTGAAGCCCGCCTTGTCCATGACCCTAAACAGCACGATCAATAAATTTGCACTTGACGGCAAGGGCATCATCATCATCGTACCAGTACATGGTCCAGCCAAAGAGCTCGTCGCAAATCGTCGAGATGCACCCGCCATGCACTAAACACATGCATCTTGGTCAACGAAGCCGTCAAAAGAAATAATCACAACGTACCAATGCCCTCGTGGCCGCAGAGACTGCTCCCGAAATGCACAAAGCTCGTCGTGGACTGCTTGTCGACATGCCCAAAGACGACAAACGACTCGTACTTGCCACCAATGTTGCGCAGCGAGTGGATAAAGTGCTTCTCGACGTCAAAGAGGCTGTCGTCGCCAAAGGCCTTGTCGCTAAACACCCCTTTAGGCGACTAGGCGGAACCCCGCATCACGGATACCTCAGGTTTTCGTAGTCGGGGTTGGTGCGGTAGGCCGCGACGGGGTCCACCAGGGTTGTTGTTGTCGTCGTCGTCGTCATCGAGACCATGCTTCTTGGCGTGCGTGCAGGGGTAAATTGAAAATGATGAGCATCGGCGCGGGACTCAACCGGCAGAGTATCCCCGCGTGCCTCTTCGCGCTTTTTGCTGCAAGATTACTTTTTCTCCGCGTGTTTCGTCAACAATTCATTCCAATCAGCATACAAACATCAAGATGATTTAATTATGGTCGAAAATGACCTACATTCCGGTTTTTGGCGCTTTCCCGTGTTGATGAATGGGGGCCGATGCATCATCCGACGCCGGCGGATTCGTTAACTAGCAGCGGCATGGACGCCGCGAATCAGCGCCTCGCACCGGTGACGTGTCTCGATGACGTCTACCGATGACGTCTACCCGTGCTCGACGGCGGTGATTACTCCAACGACTCTCACTGCTGCTAAAACACCGCACAATGGACGCTTGCGTGTTGTTTTCTATAGAAAGGCAGCTCGTACAAGTGGACATCACGCTTCTGTGGGCCGCGGAAGAATGAAGAGCGCACTGGCTTCCGTGTAGAGCGTGCCGTCGTTGTCTTCGACGCGAGCTTTCATAAAGACCTGCGAATGCGTTAGCTCCAGACCGGATGATGCACTGTTTCGTCGCACCTTGCGGCCCTCGCGGCGATCGAGCTCTGTGTAGATGATCCCGCTCGTTTGTGTCGGCAGCGGCTTGCGGAAGTTGACGTTCAGATACGCCGTAAAGCCAACGTTGCCCGTGATCCTACGTACATTGATGTGTGTTGCCGCAGCTTCTTTGTGCGCGTACCAGTACATGGTCCAGCCAAAGAGTTCGTCGCAGACCGTCGAAATGCAGCCGCCGTGAACTACGAGGTGCACGCTATTAGTGGCGTAGTACAGCGCCGAACGCACCAATGCCCGTGTGGCCGCAGAGCTTCTCGCCAAAGTGCACCAGGCTGATCGTTTGCGTCTTGGCCACATCGCCGTAGACCATGAACTCTTCGTACTTGCCCTGAATGTCCGAGAGCGAGTGGATGTAGTGCTTGGTCACGTCAAAGACGTTGCTGTCGACGAGCACGTCCGTGCTAATAGCGGCGTAAGCACCATGCTCCGGCCTCGGCACGAACCTGATGTCCTGGAAGCTCGCATCGTTTGTGATCGCCTCGTACTTGGACGGCATGCTAGGCTTGACCTACACATAGAGGATCCATCGTCAGTAGCCATCAGTGTTCGCAACGAGCGTTGGCTTCTGCGCACAGGCGTCAATTCACCCCGCGCCGCATCGTTCAGTCGCTGGCGCTTGGCAAGCTAGCGCCGGCGGCGTAAGGAGCGCTACGAGTTGGTAGTAGACGTACGGGGGAAGGCGGCGCTGTGGGCTCCATGCTGCGGTCGTTGTCGCTGGGGTAAAACTGGCCGCCACGCCATCGTGGCTCCTCACCCTCGGAACGAGATGCCATTGGTCTACATTTTGAGCCAATCCCGTTGCGGGATTTGATAAGGGACTAAACGCACGCAATTCTGCGCGATCGCAGAGGACACTCAGGGTCGCACCACCAAGCGTTAATAGCCTTGATCACAGCGAGACTCGACGCGGAGTGCAGCGACGGGGTGATGGAAGTGTGTATCAAACGAGCAGGTGGCACTGCCTAGAGCATTCACAGCGTGGAGCTGCGATAATTGAAGCAACAAAACACTACATGTAGATTGGCAGGTCGTCGTTTTGAGGTGTCGTTGGATCAGGTCCGAGCTCGTAGTCAAGAGAGTCCTTCCAGAATCTGGCGTCGGCCAAACGAGCTCACCACAGCTTTCTCAGCTTGCGAGAAATCCAGCATCGGCATCCAATGCTAACGCTGCGTGGATCGTGAGCCGGTTTGCCGTATGGAGAAGCATTCGAATCGAAGGCCCTGATGTGCTCTTCTCTACGTTGTAGGAGCAAGTCTGGAGGCGGCTCTTCATTTTCCTATTGGCGCAGCGATATGCACTGCAGCAGTCTCTCTCGCGTCCTCGTGCTCGTCCTGTCGCTCGTGTTGCTCCACGTGACGGCTGCCACCGACGACCTCCAGTGCAAAACGGAGCTCCAGGCCAAGGTGCTCGACACTTTCCAGGCCAACGCAGACGCTTTCCGCCAATGCTCGTCGACGAGCTCGTACCAGATCTTCCCGTACCCCGGGTCGATGCCTTCGACACTGCAAACCGTCGCGATCTGCGGCAGCGCCCACTGCGCCGTGCTCATGAACAAGATCGCCACGTTCCCCGACTGCGAACTCGCAGGCACACCGCTGCGCCGCGTCGGCCTCGTCATGCGCCAGGTCTGCGAGGCATTCAGCCGCGGGGTTCCGGTGCCGGGCCCGCGCCAAATCGCCGATCTCATCAACAACTACCAGCCACCGGCGCCTGTGACGGCTGCACCGTCCGTGGTCCCGACATCGGTCGCGCCATCGACAGCAACGCCCAGCAGCGCACCAAGAACAACAGCTCCGTCGCCGGCGCCTGTGTTTTGCTCGTAAGCACGAGGTCGTGGCTAATGATGTGTGTGTATCGAATTGAAGATCTGTACACACAAGAACAGACATATTGTCCATCTCCAAAGGTAGATTGGACGACCTATGGGAGATGGTGAACGCTCTAAGCTTTCAAATGTATATAAAAACGACGGGAAACCAGTGGCCAACGATCGACAGAGTGCCGTCGTCGATGAGACGGGGATCGAAGCGAGGGCCACGTAAGAGTACAGAGAGAGAGCAGACGTTAAGAGAGCTCGCTCGTCCGTCGTGGTTGAGCCCGGCCTGCGGTGGACGTGGCGTCGTTTCCGGGGGTTGAACCCGTGGCCCAGAACTTTTGCGCGCGCAAAAAGTCACACTAATTCACGACGACTGAGATGGTGTACACCGTTATCCGGATTGCAACCCACGGTGCCATAGCGGGAAAGCGCGAGGGGCCCCATATTTGAGGCCAAGATGACGACGCCCGAGGTACAGCAGCCGCGACGAACGGCCTTGGCCTCATCCGTGCCATGTGTAGAAGAAGCAGAAGTCCATCGCCGCCTTCTTCTCGCCTGTCACCCGGGCAGCGGCGCCACCGGCTGCGGCGAATCTCGTCGAGGCCAAGCCTCCAGCAGCAATCGCAGCGACCAAGTCGACCGCTTCACCGATGCAGAGCAAGCCGTCGACGCCGAAGCGCACCCCGATCAAGAAAACAACCGAAGAGAGCGCAAAGCGAGAGACCACGGTTGCCGCTGTGGTATCTCTCGCCACGGCTCCGCAGCCTGAACTGGCGGTTGCGACGGTCAGTAGCACACCACCGAGCCCCGCGGTAGCGTCGCCACCCAAAGAAAAAAAGCCCGCTCCGTCGACCTCGGGATCGGCCAGTGCACCCATCGATGTGGCCATGGACAGCGACGATGCACCCGTGACGGCGACGAAGAAGCGCCGCTCGGACAATGCAAGCGAAGCTAAGGTGCCTGCAAAGAAGCTCAAGGGCAAGGCGTCGAGACGCGAAGAAGAGAACGACCACGATGATACTGCCAGCGTCGAAATTGTCGACGAGCCGCCTACGAAAGAGACGCGGAAGCGGACGCGGCCCGTGCGCCAAGCAGCCTTGGCGCCCAAAGTCGCCGAGCCCGTCGAAGTCTTGTCCAAGAAGCCGACGCCGCGTGCTGTGAAAAAGAGATTGTGCCCGAGGTCGTGGTCGCGCCACCGACTCCCGTCGTCGTCTTGTCGCCGGCGCAGCAGCAGAAGCTTGATTTGTACCTCTCCAAGCTCCACGACGCCGAGCGTGCGATCCAAAGCGGCGACCCCGTCGCCCACGAAATCTACGGCCTCGCACTCGACTCGCGACTCGAGTTGCATCCAGCGCTCCAGGACGAGTGCACTATCGCGCTAAGTTCTGAGAGCAGCGACGTTGCACCGGCGCTCAAGACGTACCTGGCGCGGTACGTGCAAGGCAGCATGGACGCACTCTCGGTGCTTGTGAGTGGCATCCGCGCTGCCTGGACGACCCTCGCGCCAGACCACGTCTTCAACAGCGCGACCGTCGAGATGGAGATCAAAGTCATGGCCGAGCGCATCGCGTATGGCGCCAAGCCAAAGAAGTCCAACCTCTTTGAAGACACGACGACGCGCGCGCTGTACGTCTGGGAGGTCGGCAAACTCGACGGGCGCTTTGGCGACGACGACTCGGTCAAGGTCATTCGCCGCATGCGCAAGCAGCGAAAGCGCACAGGCGCGTACCTCAAGACACTCGACCGCATCGTGGGCATGCTGCAGGACGCCAAGGTCGACGACTCCAAGCTCAGCGTCGAGGAGGCAAAGGCAAGCAAGTTCCTCGTCTCGGTCGAGATGGAGAAGCAGCGCGCGCTCGAGAAGGAGCAGAAGGCGACGCTCGCCCTCGAAAAAGAGGAGGCCAAGCGCAAGGAGAAGGAAGACGCGGCCGAGAAGAAGCGGTTGAAAGACCAAGCAAAGGAGGACGCCGAGGTGGCCAAGCGCCGACAGACGCTCGTCTCCTACTTCCAGCCGACGCCCGCCAAACCGACGGCCGTGCCCGCGCCACCGGTGACAGTTGATCTCTCGAACGTCGACGCTGATGCTGCAGCGCGGCTGCTTGCGATGGACAAGGCTCTCGGGCTCTCGGGCTCTTCAGCGTCCGGCGACGTGGCGGCGGTCGCGGCTCTTCGCAAGCAGCGCGCGGTTATCACACCTGGCAGCTGGTCCAGTCGCCGCGTGCGCCACCCGACACTCGGGATCAAGAAGCTGCTGCAGTTCCATGAAAACTACCGCCCCGCGTACTGCGGGACGTTCTCCAAGAAGACACGCGTGCTGCGGCGTGGTCGCAAGCCGCTGGCGCTCGTGCCATCTCTCGACTACTCGATCGACAGCGACGACGAGTGGGAGGAAGAGGAGGTCGGCGAAAGCCTCTCGGACCAAGACAGTGACGAAGACGCCGAGGACGGCGACGACGCACTCGACTATGGCGACAAGTGGCTCGCGTACGAGGACGAGGTCGACTACGTGGACCGCGCACCGGACGACGAAGCTGCGACCGAGTCGCGCCACGTCAAGGTCTCGGACATGCCCAAGGCCAGCAAGCTCACGAAGCTCGTGCCGCGGATCCTCGGGCCTTACTACACACCGTCGACGGCGCCAGAGCTCACGGCCTTTCGCATTGAGCTCCTGCACCCGATCGTCCTCGAGTCGCCGCTGCTCAAGAAGAAGGCGCCTGCGGCCGAGCCAGAGCCAGTCCCGCCTAAGGTGACGCCGACCAAGGTCGTTGCCAAACCCACGCCCTCGACCAAAGCCGGCCTCACCACGTGGCTCCAAGCCGAGACGCCGTCGTCGTAATAAACTTTTATATAAAAACCTACTATTCCTACCGTCTATCGGCTACGCCTTTTTGTGCCGGTAGCCGTCGCGCTCGGCCTCGCCCTTCTCGAAGAGCTCGATGCGGTGGCCGAGGCGGCGCGCCCGACGAAGAAACATGGTCTCGCTCACAGACGGGCGCTCGGCGGACCGCCGGGCCTTCTCGAGGAAGTCGTCCAAGTGCGGCGGCAGCTCCTGGTTCTCCATGGCCTTGGCCCTGGCGCGCGCAGCCGCGAGAAACCCAGGAGGCGCAAGCGCCTCGAGCTGGGCCGAAGTCGTTGGTTTGCGCGACCGGCGCATAAAGTCTTCTTCAAAGTCCGTGAGGCGCACGTCGTCGTTGGTGGCGTTGAGAAGCTGGTAGTCGCGAACCCGCTCGGCGCGGGAGGCCACCTCACGGGCGCTCCGCACGCGCATCTCGAGGAAGAGCACGACGAGCGCGACGATGAAGATGGCAAACCACCCGAGGTTCAGGTAGTACACCGGGTTGCTCGTGGGATTCGCGAGCGTGAGATTCGCATACGCGCAGATGGACGTCCAGACCGACATGACGTAAATGAACGACTTGACGATGCTCGCATACCTACGACGTGCCTTGTTGAAATGACAGAGGCGAATGGGACGCTTTACCAGATCGAGGACGTTTTGCAGTAGAGCGTGAGGCCAAAGAGCCCGATGTTCATGACCATGCCAATCGTTACCATGTACTCGCGGTAAAAGGTAAAGAAGAGCGCCGCGACGATCGCAATCGTCTTGCCGAGCTGACTCGCGAGCACGATGATGGGCGAAAACTTGATGTCGACGTCCTCTCGCGGAAAGAGCACCTCGGCCATGCCGGCGCTCAGGATGCCGATTGGAAGAAAGTACGAGAGGCCTGCGAGCCCGATAAACGCCAGCCTACGCGCACGCGATGAACGTCTCCCAACCTATTTCAAGAGCGTACGGGAGGTGGTCGGGGCTCCAGCACACGAGGTCGACGTCAGGATACGCGTACAAGAACGGTTGCGTGTGCGTGCACTCGGACGCGTCTTGGAACTGGTCGCACGTGCAGCAAAAGAGGAACGATAAGAACGTATTGAGAATCGCCTAGACATCATTGCACAAAACATGCGAGGGGCAAGCGTCGTACGACAAAGTGGATGCTGCTGACGATGGGCGGGAGGTCCTTGGTGAGGCGCTTGTTGAGCTTGGGGTAGCTCTTGTGAAACTTGTTGGCGCACTTGAGCAGCACGAGGTACGCAAACACGATTGCGGACGCGCCGTATGCCTTGAGGTAGAGCACGTCGAGTGGCTGCATATTGAGCGCGTCGAGGTTGATGCCTGTAATCCCGAGGCTCCCGATCGCGGCAACGAGTGTGGGCATTTGGAAGCCCGAGACCCTACGACGCATGAAAGAACGAGCGGTTGATTGGCGCGTCGCACCATTTGACAGTCTTGCTAAACGGAATGGTGTTTTGCTGCACGAGCTCCATAAAAAGGCCGTAGACCGCGAGGTAGTTGCCGTGGTAGCCAAGGACAGGGTAGAAGCGCACGGTTTGGCGCTCCTGGACCATCATGTTTTCGCTTTCTACGCATCGTTGAGCTTGCTAAAGGTATAGGATCGAGTACTACGCTTGATGAGCTGGAGAATTGAGAGCAAGACGAGAAAGTACACGACGACGAAGAAGCCACCCATGAACCACTTCATAAAGTAGTCGACAGCGTCGGCCGGTGCGTCGAGCTGTGGCAAGACGACGAAAAACAGCAGCAACGGGACGACCCAGCCGATGGCCCAGAAGCTCCAGTGCTGCCAGAAGCGCAGCCCCAAGCTCCCACTCTCCTTCATCCTAAAGGAGCAGTTGATTCGGCCTCGCACCACATTCTAGATTGTACCAGATCGTAAAGAGCTCCGAGATTGCCTTCATTGCGTGCTTGTAGATGATGATACTGTGCACAATGTCGCGCGTGAGCTTAGTGCGCGTCGTGTACTTGGACTGCAAGACATCCGTCTCGGGCCACGAGTCGTCGAGCAGGTCCAGCTTGAGCTCTTCCAAGCGCCAAAACGTGAGGTTGAGAAAGGCGCGGAGCAGACATCGGAGACCGCGCGCGTACATGCGGCGGATGCGCGGGGCGTTCTCGTCGTCCACCTCAAACGTCCATCGCGGAAAGAGATTGCGCTGGATCTCGTCGACGAGGTACCCCCACGCCATTTGCTCCGAGAGCGGGTCTTCGAGCACCTTGTCGGCGACAGGAAGCACAAACTCGGCGTACACTACGTCGGTCGGGTCCTTCTTGATCTCGTCGACGGTCTTGCCATCGTCCTTCTCGACATAGTAGTTCATGCCCACGGAGCGCGCGACCCACTGCTTGATCGCACGGCGCGACGACCGAGGAAGCAATCGGTGGTGCTGGGGCTTCTTGATGTTTGGACGGGCCCGCGTAATGAGCCCCGAGAGCTTCGTGATGTCGCTCTCAAGGTGGCGCGAGTCGAGCGCTTTGGCGTGCGCGACCGAGTCGGCGAGAGAGCCAAACGTGCGCGCTTGCGAGAGCACAAATTCAAGGTGCAGCAGTCGCGTGTGCTGGACCGGCGACAGAATAAACTGCCAGACGTTCACGGGCAGCGTCACGTGCTGCACAATGTCGAGCGACACATCTGCCCCCGTTTCGCGCCCAATGAGCGACTCGAGCTTTTGCCGAAGAAGGTAGAGCTCGGCGTGCTCAAAGTGGGTCTCAAGCGTCGCGGCGTCGCCTGTTTTAAGAAAGGCTCGGAGCAGCTCTTGCTTGGCGCTTGGCAGCGTCGGGCAGAGCTGCTCGACGAAGCGCGGCTTCAACGCGAGCGTCCCGTCGGCTGACCGGTCGGTGCCAAAGACGCGCAGGTACTTCCAGAGCAAGCCGATGCTTGCGGCGGCTTCGTGCCGCGGTAGCGTGAGCAGAGAGGCCAACGGGAAAGAGGACACGAGCGGCCGGTTGACGCCGTGAAACAAGGGGTTGGTGGGCGACGCGCTGGGGCGGCGCGCGGTGTTGGCCACCTCGGGTACGCTCGCCTTGGTCTTGCGGGCCCGCCACGCAACGAGGATGCTTTGGATCGACGAGAGCGCGAGGCGCGGGTGCTTGCACACAAACAAGACGCCACGCCCAATTCGTTGCAGCAGCGCGCGGATGGCGTCGCCGAGGCCCGCGGCTTTGATGTGCCCGACCATAAACTCATCCAAGCCGTAGCTCGAGTTGTCTTCTTTCCGCATCGTGCGGGCAAAGAGGTAGCGCGCGCTCGCGGTGAGCGTCACAAACGGCCCGACGCCGTGCACTTCGATCGCTTCGCAGAAAAGATCGGCGATCGACGCGTCAGTGTCGCACGCTTGGCCGAGGCGCCGGCGGCCGTTGGCAGCAAAATCGAGTCGGATGTCGCGCAAGACGTCCTCGGCGTGTGTGAACGAGGCTTCGTCGAGGAGGCTCCCGAGCTTCTTGCGGTCGATGATGCGCTTGAGGATGAACAAGATCTTCTTCATGTTGTTGCGCATAAAGTGCCGCCGCTCGGCGACGTTGACGTCGCGGCGCGCCTCGGGAAAGCGCACTTCGTGAAACTGCAAGAAGATGTGGCCAAAGTACGACGCGTCGAGCTGGTCAAGGACCGAGAGCACGGTCAGCGCCAGCGTCTCGAGCTGATTGACAAAGGACGTGACGCGCCGGAGCTTGGCCTCGGCGTGCGGCGTGTCGTTGGCGACGAAGCCGGTATACATTTCCAGCACCATGCTCAGCACGTGATGCACAAACGTCATGAGCCGCGCCGAGTGGTCGACCGCGTTGAGCATGTCGCCGATGCCCTTCTTGCGGTTGCGCACGAGGATGTCGCGCAGCCGATTGTCGCGGTGCTGCTCCGTAAACTGCACGCAGTAGCGCAAGACGACGTCGAACGAGTCGTCGGCCAGCGTCTCGAGCTGCGTGATCGCTTGCGTCGGGAGCAGTTCGCGGCACTCGGCGCTCAAAACGCCCGTTTTGATGCCTTTCACGACGGCCAAAAAGTACACTTTCTGAACGACGCGCACGGCGAACGCGTGGTCGCGCGCCGTGAGGCGAAGGGCGCGCTGCACGGCGCGCTGCAGTAGCTGCACGCGCGGCGCATTGTGCAGTCGGAACGCGATTGCGAGCACGTGCTGCTCGATGACGCGCCGGTCGACGCTTCCCTCGACAACTTGGGCGAGGAGCGTCGCGGCTAACATTGTCGACTCGAGCCACACATCCGTGTCGTCGAACGGGAGGAGCGGCCAGAGCACGAGCTCTACGAACGGCATGACGTGCGGCGAGAGGGCGTTGGGGAAGAACGCGTGGTGGATTTCAGGCGGTAGCGACGCCGTGATGAGCAAGTTGGTGCTTAGAAAGCTCGCAATGAGCACAAACGAGCGCAGAATGGTGGCAATCTTCTGCGGGTGCGTAGTTCCATGGTAGCGTGTGTAGAGCACGTGGGCGAGCCGTCCCACGAGGTCGAGTCCTAACCGATTGATATGAGCATGACGAGTCCAAAATTAATACGATTCGTTGGCGTACCTCGGTGGCGCACAAATTTGTAGCACGAGCTCGAGTGCTCGACCAGCGTGAGGATCGCAGCTGCTGCGTGCTCGATGCTGGCGTCGCTCAAGTGCGCGGCCGTCTCAAAATGCCGCAGGTGGTCGCTCACAAAGCGCTTCTTGGCGAGAATGCGCGCGTGGGCAGGCCAGACTTTGGAGAGCGTCGCGTGGAGCTGCAGGTGGGTACAGCAGAGGTGGTCCTGCTTGCGGTGGAAGCCGCAGAGGTACCGGACGACACCACCGAGCTCGAGCAAGAGCATGTTCATGTACGTCTCGGCCAACGACTGCGAGAGGCCCGCGGCCACCATGTTGCCAAGACTCAGAAGGAACGCAGTGGCTTCCTTGTGCCGAAGACAGACGCTGGGGCGGTCGCGGTCCGGAATCATATCGGACGAGAGACCGTAGATGCGCAACATCTGGAGCAAGTACAGCGCGTGCTGCAGGTACGTATGGTAGGCTGCATGGTCGGGCGACGCGGCTTCACCGATGGCCTTGAGGCAGACCATGGCGTGCGTCGGCGTGTTGTGCGCGCCGCCATAGTGCATGAGGAACGCCACAAAGCACCAGAGATGCAAGCTCGGGTCGCAAAAGACGGCGTCCTGCTTGCAGAGCTCGCCAAGCAGCTCCGAGACGAGGTCGACCTCAACGACCATCTCGTTATGGACGCAGAACGAGAGCACGTCGCCGAGCGGCCCCGAGAGGTTGGCCAAGTCGCAGACCATTTCGTCGGCAATGTCCAACACAAGGGTGGCCGTGCTATCGAAGACGGGCTGCGACCGAGTGGCGGTGAAGACGCCCCCAGCGTCGAGGGGCGCAACCGTGTACGCAAAGGCGACAGTAACGTCTTTCCGGTGCTCCTCCGACGCGGTGCACTCGATCGCAGTGACGAGAACGCTGCAGAAGAACGACTCTTGGATCACCGTGTCGCTGTTGTGGAGGTAGTAGCGCCGGTGCACCACCATTCTCGGCGCCTCGGACGCCGCTTGAAGCACGTACGTGACCTTGAGCACGCGGCTGATGCCACTCTTGAGGCGCAGATTGAAGGTTACGCGCCGGTAGATGGTCGCGTGGTCGACGAGGATTGAGCTGCGGCTGCTCGACGTGAGGTTGGTCTCGGTCAATAGAAGACGCGCAAGGTGGAGCGGGTTGTAGCCGCGCGCGTTGCTCGGCGAGAGGAGGTTCCTCGCTGTCTGCAACAGTGCCTGCAGAATGTCCACAAAGACCGGTTCGTTCATCCAGCTCAGAAACGCAAAGAGGTCGTTTGTGTAGAAGACACCTTTGACGCTCTCGTGGCGCGTGATTGCGCGAAGCAGCTGCGCGCACTCAAACTGACACCGCGGCGGCGCGACGCGAATGCGCTGGAGCAGCGTCTCGACGGCAAGTGCAGTTTCGAAAACAGCAGCGCTGTAGTCGCCGACGTGGCAGCTCAGATGGTACAGCGTCGCGAGCGCTTCGTTCTGGAGCCGCTCGTAGACCTCACTGCTGCTGGGGACGGCTGCAAACGCGATGCGGTAGGCAACGTTGGCGAGGCGGCTGTGGTGCGCCCGAGTCGTGTCCGTGATCGGAATGTAGATCGTCGCAAAAAAGCCCCGCAGCGCCGTGTGCAGCAACTCCAACACGTTGCTTACGAGCGGCGCGCGCGCAGGCGGCATCGACACGGCAAACGACTCGGCCAAGTGCGCGAGGAGCTCAAAGTAACTCGGGATCGCGCCGCCGACCTTGTGCCGAAAACATCTGAGGCGGTTGAGCGCATGCCGTTTTGGGTGGTCGACCGGCAGGTGCGCGTCCATCTGGACGGAACTCGCGCTGCGCAAAGACAGCCTGCGCTTACTAATCGTGTGCTCATCGTCGTCGTCGCTGTCGGGGTCCTCGTCCATCAACGGCGTCTCGAGCAAGAGCATTTCGACTGCCGGGTCCGACGCAAACCCCACGATCGCCACCAAGAGGGAGCTTGCCGTGTACGCAATCTACACGCAGATGCTTCGATTGAAAGTCACACAGAGGCAGCGACGCACCTCGAGCTCCACGCAGCCCATGGCCGCAAAAAGCTGCACGACGACCCGGCTCCCGACTGCGATGCTGCGAAAGACGTCGTGGTGTACCTCGAGGCGCTCGAGACACGCGAGCGCCGCGGTGCCCGTCGCGGCAACCAGAAGCGGGAGCGGCTCGGTTCGCTGCATGACGTGGTTGCGATGGCGCGTGCCAATCGTGACCTCGAGAAGGCCAAGGATGAGCTGCACGAGAGACTCGGCAGAGGCGGCGCGGCAGCCGCGGAGGTACTCTCGATGCCGCTCGTCATCGCACAACATCTGGACGATCGAGATGGCTGCGCACTCGGTCTCGCGCGAGTCGCGAAGCTTGAGCGCTTCGGTGAGAGCAACAAGGTGGGCCATGGCTTCAAGCGAGCGAACCGTTGCTGTCGCGTGTTTTGCAGCGTCGTCCACTGGCGGTGGCGGCGGAAAGAGATGTATCTCCAGCACCTGCCTCCCCGGCGCGTCGAGACACATGAGGTGCAGGACCTGGATCGCCTTGGCCCGGAGCTCCACCTCGTTGTCGAGCTCGAGGCACTGGAGCACATGCAGCATGAGGGGCTCCAAACTCGTGCGCATCTCCGTTTCTTGACGAAAGACGACGTCGAGCAGCGTCATAAAGTGCACGTTGGTCTTGTGCAACGCCGCGGGACGCTCGGTCCGAACAACAGCAAGCACGAGACCGACAAAACCGCGGCCGACGACGGCGCTTCTCAAATCCGGTGCGTGGCTGAGCGCGGCGAGAAGGCCGCAGGTGGCTTGCAGCAGATCGCGCCAACCGAGCGCCGGCGGGAAGGACACATGACGTTGCGGCGGCTCGAGGATTAGACTAACCTCGAGATGGTGTAGCAGGTCTGATCGACTCGCTTTCAAGGTCGCTTGGAACAGGGCCGAACCGCCGTCATCCAACACGACGAGCCACAACATCGCAGTTGCCTACATTCCATCAGCAGTTGAGCACAGGACAAGACGTACGAGTTTGCGAAGTGCGATCGACTCGCGCGACCCTGCGAGGCGGAACAGAAGCAGCAGCAGCGGCTGGCTCGCGTGCACGAGCTGGGCTGCTACCGTCGGGCCGACCGCCGTCGTCGCTGCAAAGAGCTGTTGCAGCCACTCGAGGCTCGTCGGCACGTCGTCGGCGTTGACAAACGCGTGCGTCACCACCATCGCGGTGCGGTCCAGGCGGCGCGCCGAGAACACGCCGGACGTCGCAGTGTCCAGTCGTTCGAGACACGCGAGCGCCAGCGCAAACTGGCGCCGCCCGTCGAGGCCCATAGATGTAAACATGTGGCCAGGCTTCGTGGGCGGGCTCACGGCGCATCGTCGAAATGATTTCCTCATCGCTGCGACGGTCCTGCGCTTGGGGTCCACGGGTTGCACTGTCGTCGTGCGTTGAACGCTTGTGTGCTGGAGCAAGAGCCGCAAGAGTGCTGCGTTGCTGTGCCGAAGGAGAAGCACGACGAGGACCTCGACGTTCTGGTGTGTCGCTGCCAGCACCGCCTTGTTGCTGAGCGGCAAGACGTGCACATCGTCCATGTGCTCGGCAGCGTACACGGCGTCCCCGCCATCAAGCCCCATCGGAATCGGTACGATGAGCGCCGGATTTGCTCGACCATGGCTATGTTCGAGAGCAGGCAAGTCGACAGCGTCCAGAAGAGCTTGCATCGCTGCGCGAATCTCAAACGTGATCGCCGTCGGAACGGTTCGGAGGTACAGCGCGTGACCGGGCAAGTGCAGAAACGCGTGCAGAGCGAGGAGCGCGGCGTGTCGGCTCCATCCGTGCGGCTCGCCAAGCGCGGCGGCACAGCGCTCAAAAACGACCGACCACGGGAATTGCGCCGCGTCACTGGGCGACGTCATGTGTGCGAGTATATTCTGGGCGTACATGGCCACAAACTCGAGGTAAAGCGGCGTCGGGATCGCGTCCGGGGTTTCCAGAGCGTTCCGGAGGCTGTGACAGACCGGTGTTCGAACGAGATCTGCGCCTGCCGCTGCCACGAGCGACTTGAAGACGACAAACGCATACAAGTTGATGTTGCCTTTGGGGCAAACGAGGCTTTTGAAAAAACGGTCCCACGGCTCCGCAAGCGTCAAGAGGCACGGCACGAGTCGCGGCTGCATGAGGTGCTGTAAAACCCGCATCGCAGTGTACGGCACGCTTTCGTGGCGCGGCACCTCGACGTCCGCGAGCTTGTCGTGCAGACGGTCCAAGAGGTGCCGCACCAACGGACCACCGCTCGCGTCCCAATGAGTGGCAAGCATTTCGCAGAGCGCTGGAGCCGACATCAGCAACTGGTCGAGGCACGCGAGCCAGGACACGCGCGCGTTGCGGTCGAGTATCGAGGTCACCATAGCCGGTGCTACGAGCGCCAGTAGCAGTCGGACGCGGAGGTCGCCTGGCAGCACCACGTCGATACCGAGCACGCGCAAGAGACGCATGACGACAACGCACGCACTGGGGGCACACATCTCGGCCTCAATGCTCTCCAAGCAGCGCGTGGGCCAACCAACGGCCACGGCGTGCCGGGCGTGCCGGAACGACGACGCCACCAGCGCTTGCAGTAGCCGAAACAAGGGTCGTTTGCCGCGCGCCCCGAGCGTATCGAGACCCAAAAGTGCCATGAGGTCGACAAAGAAATTGCGACCAAGTCGCTGCAGGGCAAGGCACACCTCGATGTTCTTGTCGCAGAGCACATCGAGGCAGCGCAGTCCCTACGCGGCAAACATACATCTCTAAAAGAATACGATAATTTCCATCGACGTACGGCAATGGCAGCCTCCGGCGGCAGAAACGGTAGAAGGCGCAGCATCTGTTGCACGAACACAAGCAGCGTGGGTCGCTCAAACGACAGAACACGACACTTGAAGGCATACTGAAGCACGGCAGACCACTCGACGAGAAGGTGTGCAGCGACGACCACCATCTCGGACGGCAGCGCAATGACCGCGTCGACCATCCACGAGGCCACGTCGCCGAGAAGATCGTGGATCGGCCGATGATCGAACAATCCTTGCAGCTGGTCGTGCTCCACGACAAGACGCACGAGCCGGATAACATGCAGCATCGCGCCAAGGTTGAGTTTGGCGTCGTTCCAGGCGACGAATGAGTAGTTGGCGTCTTCGGTAGCCGCCAACGCCGCCCAATTCATGCGTACAGGGAGACGACGGAGGCACATGCACACGTGGTCGGCCACCATTCGCACTGTCGAGAGCCCTTGAATGGACGCCATTGGAAAAAAGTGCACGAGGAACCCCAAAAACATACAGCGGTCCGCTGCCGTCGCAGCGGTTCGCGCGAGGAGGTAGGCCGAGTACGTCTCGAGGCCGAGGCCTTCTGTTGTAAAGAGCGTCGTGGCGTCGTCTGTCGTCTCGCAGGCTTGTGCTTCCCAGAGCCACAGAACTCGAAAAACGAGGGCGTCCACTTCGTGCAGCCCCACGAGGAGCAGCAGTCGATAGAGACGGGGTCGCGCTGGCAGCACTGCACTCAGTGGCTCGTTCTTTCCCACGCAGTATTCTGTAATGGCAACGAGAAGCCGCAGGACGGCGGGCATGTCGCGAGCTTGCACGCTCGCGTCCAGCGCCAGCGCACTAAAGTAGCGACACCACTGTGGGTGCGCAACGACGACCTGAGCGACCGTGTCTTCAAGGCAGAGCGCCGCAAGAAGGCAAAGCGTGTGGGTGTGCACGTTCCGCTTCATCTCGACGCTCAATCGCATCGCGGTTGGCTGCTGCGGTGGGTACAAGAGCTGCATCCAGCTGCCCCACCCGAGTTCGCTGCGCGTCGCGCCTTCGCAGTGTCTCCAGACAATCTGCCGAGTACGTGCGTCGGCCGTGACGCAGCTGAGGAGCTCCAAAAGCCGGGCGAGCACAAGTCCCCACGTTTCGAGCTCGGTCGTTGCGGGCAGGTGCTCCAGGTGGCGGGCGTACATGGACGCGAGGAGGGCCATGTGCGTCGGTGTGAAGAGGCTTCGACCAAGCTTCGATTGCGCAAAGATGCTTCCAAGGGCCTGCAGTGCTGTGCTCGTTTCGGGGCGCTGCCACGCCTCGCTGTTAACGTAGCGAAAGAGAATATCGGGCAATCCGACCGAGCTGAATGCGTCGGCATTTCCAGGGTGCTCCGAGAGCGACCGAATGCAGCGGAGCGAGTTGGCAAAGGCAGGAGCGCTGGGCGTCGAGGCCAGCGTCGCCAGCCCGTGACGGACGTCGCCCGACGAGTTGTTCCCAACAACGCGCTGGGCGTTGGCGGCGTTGCCGTGGCAGAGTCGCCAGAGGCAATCGAGGTAGATATCCACGTTGCTACCGCCGAGCCCGATCTGCAGCACGAGGTGCGCGACGAGGTTGGTTTTCTGGCCGAGGAGCACGCGGTACGCCACGTCTCGTGATGCGTCGATCGTCGAGAACGTGAGCATGTTGAAGAACGCGATGATTTTGCGGGCTTCGTCGTTGCTCGCCGAGTCGAGCCGCTTGAACATCTGCAGTAGCGTGGTATCGAGCGTCGCATGGAAGCCGGGGTGGGCCCAGATGGCCGCTCTCGTGGCCACGTCCTGGCAAAACAGCAGCACGAGGTGCAGGACGTCCGGCAGCATGGACCCCGGGCAGTGGCCAATGAGCTGTGCACACGCAAAGTGAAGTCCGCCGGCTGTAAACACCGTCATGAGGTCAGGGCCCACGAGGTCGTGCAGGAGGCCCGTGACCGCCCCCACGAGACCCACGTCGGTCGACCTCATGAACGACCGCATCGACAAAAAGTGCGTCATGCGCCACGTTGTAGGTATGGTAGCGCGGGCGGCAGGTACAAGCGCATAGATCTGGCGCAGAAATGCGAGAACCGTCGTCGCGACGACAGGCGCAACGCACCAGAGGTCCACGGCGTCGAGAATGCCGTGCAAGACAGCGTGCGGCGCGAACCGATCGAGGCGGAGGGTGTAAAATTGCTGAGCCAAATTCGGCTCGGCCGTCATACTCTGCAGTGCCTCGAGCGCCGAGACAACAAGCGACACATGGAGCGTCGAGAACGCCAGCGACACGAGCGCATTCATGAGGCCCGTGTCCGTCACAAAAGACGCCGCAAACGTGGCGCTTCCGGCCGCGAGGTGCGCGAGCGTCTGGATGCCGTACACTTGAAGCTGGCGCAAGTCGGCGTCTTCGCGGCAAAACGCGGCAATGCGCGGCGGCACGTCGACCAGCGCGCCATTGCAGAGGATGTTGACCATGGACGAAATGTCAGTCGAGAGGAGCGTGCGGTCCGACTCGGTAAGGTAGTACTCGTGCTGCTTCTGCGTCCAGAGAAACACTGTCGTGTGCGGCGCGCAGTGCTTGATGATGTACTTGGCCTTGGCGTACGGCTCGATGCGGCGGTCGGTCGTGAGCCAAGACGGACACCATACAATGTCGCCAGGCCTGAACGTGCGCTTCCACGGGCGTGTGTTGGGAAACCGGAACGCAAACATGCTTGGGCGGAGTTCGATTTGGATCTCGCCTTGGTTCACGAGTACCATGGACGTCTCGAGCTGGTCCTCGTTAAAGAGGGTGGGCACCGGCATGTGTCGCCCGAGTGCGCCAATCGCCTCGAGAGACAAACTTCGCAGTAAGAGACTCTTGCGCAGGTACCCAAAGAGGCCGTGGAGCGTGTGCTGGCGGCGCACGCGTGCATGGTCGTCCAAGGACTGCGTTACTCGCCGTACGGTCCGGTTGAGCTGGGCCCGGTTTTCGATGAGCGCCCGGTAGATTTGCTGTACGATCGGAAGCCGTTTGGGAGTCGCGCTCTCGGCAATGGGCAGCTGCTGTAGCGTACACCACACGGCACGTGCGACCGCGGTGCGCTCCTTCTCGTCGACGGCGTTCAAGTACTCGGCACGGGTGAGCACATAGCCCTTCTCACTTCCACTCGTATGACTCATCAAGAGCGCGTTGAGGCGCGCGACAAGGTCCACAACGACGAGGCTCTGCCGGTCGCGGTCGGCACCGAGGCTCAGTCCAGTAAACGCCTCACGCTCGACGTAGCGCTCAATTAGCCAGAGCGGCACGTTGGCGCAGCGGCCGTCGCTCAATATTGAAAGCGTCTTCGAGTCGGCACGGGAGAGCGGCTCGAGGCCGCGCGTGAGCTTGACGAGCGTCGTGGGCTTGAGCAAGTGCAGGACCCGCAGCGTCGCAAGAGCGCTAAACTTGCGTGCGTCGACCGTCGTGCTCGTGTCGATGAAAAAATACTGGCCTTCGTGCTCCGTGACGATCTGTCCAAAGAGTTGCCGCAAGATCTCGAGGTGCGACCGGACAACGCTGGCGTCGCGATTGTTGACGACTGGCAGCACTGCGTTATGGGCCTGCAGCATGTACAGCGCATTGCAGGCTTGGGGCGTCGTGACAAGTGCCATGACGACGCCCATAGACGCCTGCTTGATCTCCGTTTTGGTGTGCGCCGTGAGCACGAGGAGGCGGCTAAAAGACGCAAGTTACTCGTCACCGCGTCCCGAAGCGGCAGCTCACGACTGCACTCGAGACTCTGTCGCATGAGATCCAACGTGAGTTTGAGGATCGTCACACGGGATGGCACGATGGGCACATCGTGGAACTCGAGCTCGAGGTCCAACACCTCGAGCAGCGTCGCAAACCCGCCAAGGTGCACAAACCAATGGATGAAGCGGGCGTCGCTTCGGACGAGAGCCGAGATGACGCCGAGACCGAATGGTAGCATGGTTGCCTGCGTCACGTCGGGCGACAAGAACACGAGCGTTCGGGGCTTGGCGCGGTCTTTGCTGGTCCACGTCGTTGGGTACCGCGCGACCACGAGTCCGTTCAAGCACTCCCGAGCCCGAGTCGGCAGCTCATACTCGATCGGGTCGACGACGACGTCGAGCGGCGGCGACGGTAGCACTGCGACGAGGTACTTGCTCAGCGTTTCGACGCACGCGCTGTCCTGCACGAACGCGTGCAAGAGCACAAATCCGCGCATACGGCACGAAAAGGCGTTGGTTGACGTCGTGGCTTTGGCAAAGAACCGGTGCGCTGTCGCCGAGACGGTCTCAAACACTGCGAGGTTGTGTAGCTGCGGGTGCGAGTGTACGACGTCGTGGACGAGACGAATGTACTCGAGCTCGACATCCATGAGCCATGCGAACGACGCCGCAGAGCTCGCACTGCGTCCGTCGCGTGCGCAGACCAAAAGTAGGCGCAGTAACATGTCGATCTGAACGCTCGAGAGCGCCGACAGCTCGCCTCGACACATGCAGTTGCGAAAGAGCTTTCGGAGCACCTTCCAGAGCGAGGCCGACCCAGGCACGTGGTCGAGATGGCCGTGAAACGCATACTCGCGGAGGTCGCTCGGCACCGGATGCTCGGTCGCGAAGAAGGCGGGCACGTCGAGCGGTGGTGGCGGTCCCCGGGGCGTCAGCACGCTGGAGACGGCGGGCGTATCACGCGGCGTCGACTTCGGCAGGAGCTTGGTGTGGATCGCAAGGAGGTCCGTAAAAGCTGAAGCTCGCTGTGTGCGCCGTAAAGCGTCTTGTACACGATATCAAGTTTGTCGTCGATACCCGCAAACGACGAGAGGTCGTCGCGGCTCATATTATGCAGGTGCGCGCGCCACGTCTCGCCAATGCGGCGAAACACGGCAGCCATCGGCGCTTTTGTAGTCGCCGCAGCGACGACCGACGACTCCATTCGATGTGCGGCATTCAAATTCGTCAAGCGGCGCGTCTGCGCATTGGAGCTCACGGCATGTCGCTGGCCCTTGTGCTGGTAGAAGAGGAGGTGCGCGAGAGCATCGGCAGCAGCCATGCGCATCGTGGTTTCCACGTCAAAGCCCGGCGTCGTCGGCAGAGTGAGTGAGAGCAGCTGCCCGAGGGCCGCCAGCACACGGTCGCTGAGGTGCTCGTGGATGTAGGGAGAGAGTTGCTTGCCAAACGCGACCGTGTTGCGGTAAAACATCAACACGTTGTGGAGGCACATCATGTCCGAGACGACGTCGTCGCGGCTCAGAAGCGTGCTTGTGAGGTGCATCGTGCGACGAAAGCTCGGGTGGCGCAGCACGGTCTCGGCGGAGGCAAGGCGACAGAGCACGAGGACGCACGCGCGTAGCATGTACGGCACCTTGGCTTGTCGACTATCGAAGCGTTAATGAGGACAATCCGATTGAAGCATGGAGGTATCGCACTCATCGTCGATAATCGCAAAGACCAAGCCGGCAAACTCGAGTTTCACACCGAGGTACTCGCGAAGCCCGTCCTCGGCGCAGAGCTGTCCCAGAATCACGATTGCATCCAGCAGCGTGGCTTTCGACAAGACCAGCTTTGGGTGGTGGACGTTGGCGCAAATATCACGGAGCTTCTGCAGCGCCGTGACGCTTTGGCTTGCGAGGGGCCGCGTCGACCCCTCGAGGAAGTCACACCGGAACAAATGATTGAAGCACGCGCTGCGAAGAAGCCGGAGGGTGTGGAACACGATCGAGTCGGCGTCACGCTCGGGTGCAGTCATGTAGCTCGCGCCGTGCTCAACCGAGATGCGCTTGGAGAGAAGCAGCCACCGGCAGATGTGCGCACCGTTTGCCTATATTGCCGTGAGCAAAATGCATAAAAAGCCATGTAAACGCACCTTGCGAAATAGATCGGACGGGGCGCACAGCGGACACCCGTCACGCGTCGCGCAGCGGCAGCCGTGGACTTCGCTCGACTCGCCGTGCACCTCGAGTATCATCGTCAAAAGCTTGAGATACTATCCATTTACACAAGCTAAGCGCACGTAGTTGAGGTCAAATGTACATATTTGTAAATCTGGTGCAAATGGCGCGACACCTTGAGTTCTTCGGTCTTTGGAAAAAAAATCTTAAGCAGAAGCCGATGTTTCACTGTTCGAAACTTGCGATACTCCGACGTCCCAGATGTACTCGCGTCGTTCTCGTCTTCGTCGAGCACTTCGGCCTTACTGACGTCATCTCCATCGTCGTCGTACGCAGCTCGGGCATCGGAACCGCTGTTGACCATTTGCAGCTCATAGAAGCTACCGAGCACGTGGCCAATGTGCTTGATCGCTTGAGGCGCTGACGTGCCAAGGTACGCAGCAATGGCCGTCTCTTGCGACGCGAGGGTGAGTAGAATACACGCCAAATCCATGAGCTCGCCCAACGTCGACTCTTGGCTCAGGATCTTGACGATCGTGTCGATGCGCGACAGCTGAAGGAAGTGTGACGCGCTGTCGCCCTTGGAAACGAGCTTGGCGAGCGCCGCGCAGAGCTAATGCATATGAGAGAAACCATATCTCGGGGCGCATAACTACCATCGGCCGCAGCGGCGTATGCAAGTTGGGCTGGTCGACCGTTTGCGTCGGCTTGGTGTCGAGCGAGATGGTCTCGATCATGTGGCAAATGGCTTCGACAAGAAAATCATCGTTGACGCAGTTGAGCAAGTCGAGCTGGATGATGAGTCGAATAAGAATGTCCATGAGCAGCTGCGCATGTGCTTTCGACGCTTTGCTTTGCATGAGAAGCTCAAATTTGGTAAAGAGCCCCGCGAGGATCGGGCGTGTCTCGGGTGCGTCGAAGATTAGCGCGAGTGCCCGCCGCTGCTTCTTGTTGACGTAGATCATCGAAATTTCAAAGAGCAAGTAGACAGCCTATCAGCTCTGAATTAGACGATCTCCATCGGACGACAAAACAACCTCGATCTGGATCTTGATGTGAATGTGGCCAAAGAGTAGCACCACGGGCATGCGGGCGTCAAAGAGCATGCGCGCGAGGCACGTGTTGATCGCGTACTTGCGCAAGAGGAAGCGCGCACAGCGTAGCGCCGCGACCTGGACCTTCTCGGACGTCGTCGGGTCCAGGCAAAGGTGGTACACTCGGTCAAAATCGGGCCGCTCAAAGTACACGTCAAAGTTGTGCGTTGGCGCAAGCGGAATCAAATGCCGAATGCCATTTAGCACTTGGACGAGCACGGGCGGGTCCTTCATCTGGTGCAGCAAGCTCACAAAGGTGTCTTTGGTCCGTTTCTACGCTCGTGAAATTAACACCACGCGTGTTTTGGACAGGAGAGTACCTCGAACTTGGTGATTGCGTCGTTCTCGATGGCCTCGGTTTTGGCGACGACGCGAATGCACACTGCAATGAGGCGCAGTAGCTGGAGCAATGCGCGCATCTCGCGACTGGCCTTGTGCTTGGCGTCGTACAGCAGATTGGCGCCACTCACTTGGCGCGTCGCTTCCGAGTTGTCAACGGTCGGGTCCGGGTCCAACTCTTCGTTGCCGTCTTCAAGCAGACGCAAATGACGCGTCGATGCCTTGTTTTGTTGCTGTTGCACCATGATGAGCAGCTTATTGTAGCCAATTTCCGTCAAGAAAAATTGCGCAATGTTGGGGTCCTCAATCAGCGTCGCGAGCACGGCGCAAGTGTACTCTGCCACGATCGGGTCCGTGCTGGCGGCGGCGTCACCGAGGACCTTGAGCTTGGCGCAACTGAGGGGCGGCGGCTTCGTGCCGTCGTCGACAAGCGCGCGCGTCAGCACGGAGATACTCGTCTTTAGTGGCGCAATGACGAGCGGCAGCTGTGGCGCGTCCGAGAAGTCTTCCTTGAGAAACCACGCCTCCTTGCCTTTCGAGATGAGCACGAGACCCCATAAAAGCTCCAGCGCAAACTGTTGACCGAGCGAGATGGTGTTGGCCGCGGGCTTTTTAGCTTGCACAAAGCCAAAGAGCTTCTTTAGAAACTGCATCAGCGTCTGCTGCTCCCAGATTTCGTTGAGCGATGCGGCGCGAAACGCTGCAAACACAATGTTCTTGAGCGCAAAGCAGTAGGTCGCGACAATGTACTCTGGCGGCGTGAGCTCCTCGGCGATAAAGTAGCCCTAGTTTCATGTCAGACCACAGCGATTGTGATGCGTTGATCGCACCGTGATGGACTGGGCGACGACGATGACCTCGCGCGACTCTTTAACGGCGCCAACACTCGACGTCATGCACGAAAGTGCGCACATGAGGATAGAGTACAGCGTCGACGTGCGATCGTCTCGGTCTGCGATGCCTGCCTCGAGGTTCTCTTCCCACTCGAGCAAGTGGTCTTGCTTGGAAATGTCGTCGCGGGCGCTGCCAGGATCCGTTTCAATCGCCTGCATCTTGGATCGAAGGGACGTGAGGACCCGCGTCATGTCGTGCATGGGACGCTTTCCCGCGACGGGTGGCGGCTCGAAGACATCGATGGTGCCTTGGCGGTTGACGCGTCCCACATAAGCGTCGAATCCGTTGGACCGGCTTCGGTTGATACGTGCAATGCTTGCGTACGAGTGCTTGAGCACGCGCCGCATCGTCTGGTCGCTCACATAGCTGGCAGCGGCGCAGTGGAGTGAAATGTGTGTGCAAAGTAGGGCGGCGACCCAAATACACAGCTGCTGCTTGGTCGAAATGAACGACGTCGAGACCGTCTCGTGCAGGTCGAGCACCTTGGCCAAGACATTGTCCTTCGTGCAAATCAGCGCGATGGTCGGGTCGTAGCAAAGACAGATGAGACTCATGAGCGCGGGCAACTGCAATACGACAAGCGCCTTGTCGAGCTTGGTGTCGAGAAGATTCACAAAGAGCATAAGAAGACTCGGCATTCGCCCGTCGAGGTCCGTGGCTTTTGTGGCCAGTGCCAAGCTCGCATGGTGCTCGTCCGCGATGAGCGAGAGCAACTTAGCACCGCGAAACACCTTTTTGACAAGTCGACGTTCGACCACATCGACGGTACGGCGTCCATCATATGCGGATTGATAGCGTCGACGAGGAGCAGCGAGAGCTCCGTCACGGTCGCGCCGTAGACGCCGACAGCAACATGCGGCACCTTGCGCAGAAGCCCAAGGTGGAGGAGGGAAGCGAGGACGCGCAAGATCTCGACGTTCAAATGCGGGACTTTTCCGCGCGAGTACAAACCGAGGAGCGCTGTGGGCACGATGTCGAAAAACTTGACGAGACTGTCGAGGATCTTGATGCGGCGCGCGAGGAGGTAGATCGTGCGCAGCAAGCGCGCTTGGAGCCCCGACGCGTCGCGCAGCAGCTGAATGTAAAACATTTCGAGCGGCTTCAACAACGCTAGAACGCCCGCCATGTCGTGCTCCTGGGCCCAGCGGACGCCGGCTTTGGTGCCAATCAAGTCCAAGAAGAGCGACGTCATGGCTTCATACACATCGCTTGTCCTAAACAAATCGAGTAGCTTTCGATGCTAAAGAAAAAGGGATCTACCAGTGGCGGTTGCGGGGGCAGCCGCAGCTGCATTGGATCAGATATGATACCATGTGCTTGTCCTTGGCTCCGAGGAGCACGTCACCGATCGCTTGGAGTATGGCGCTTGTGTACACTTCGAGCTCGTCGGTCTCGATGCGCGGCAATATGTACGCTGTCCAGAGCGTGTGATGCACAATGAGCGCGCGGCTGGGCCCACACATTTCGCGCGTCAGGAGCACATGTCGAATGAGCGCTTCGCAGATGGCCTTGGTCGTGTTGTCATCGACAAACGCAGTCGTCGGGAGGAATGACGGGGCAGACAGCATGTCATGGAGCAAGCCGAGTCCGTCGCAATCGATAAAGCATTTCTACGCACAAGTAAAAATCCGAGCACGAGGTCACGCTGCCCCACCTGCTTTTGCGTGAGCGGGGGTAACGTCACGACGGACGAGAGACTCGGGACGGCCGGCACAGTTTGTTTTGGAGGTGCCAAGAGGTTTTGAAACAAGCGCAATGTTCCTACTGCGATAAAATCGGTGGTTGACTGGACTGCGGACGTCGATCCATCCTTATCGACGCAATCGTTGTTGGCGCGCTCGAGGATCCGTACTAGCAACTGCACAATCTCGGGCGTCAAAAGCGAAGGGTTGTCGCCAATCGCAGCAAAGATCTTGTCGAGTGCGATTTCCATGAGATCCTCGGCGTAACGCGTCGTAAGGCGGCCTTCGATGAGCGTGTCGTAGAGCGCCCGGCCCCGTGGCAGTCTGTCCCACGCGTTCTGGCGCTCACCAAACAGATTTTGCGTCATGAACTGCAGTCCTCTCTGCAAGAGAAAGACGCTGATAGCTGTGGCCGGCAAGGCGCCGAGCTGCACTAGTGCTTGGTTGAACGCGTTGCTCTCATGGCGCCCCGTCGTACTCGGACGGTGCGTCGCCGTAGCGTGCCGAGTCGACGACGCCAGCTCTTTGTAAAAGCGAATCGAAACACGCAAGAGCTGGTCCGAGACTGCAAACGCTACTGCGACCGACTGGACGTCTGGGTGGTGGAGGAAAAAGCTCACATTCGTATTCGCCAGCATCTCGGGGGTCAAGACCGAGCCAGTCGCGTGCCGAATGTTGAGGCCGAACGCCACGTTGACGCGGAAACCATCGTGACCTTTTTGTTGGTGCCCGTTGAGCAGGTACGTCCAAAGCCGAACGACCTCGTCCACGTACATGGCGTGGAGCTGCTCCCAGTCCGACGGTGTGGGCTGACGATCGACGTCGTCTTTGCTTTCGTCAACGGGCTCGGACAGGATCGTTTGGTCGGGCAGTGTCGACAGTAGCACAAACTCACAAAGAAGCTCATGCTCGCCCTTGAAGAAGAAACGCTGCAGTGTCGTCGACGGGATGTCGGCCGCACTGTCCCAACGAGCGCGGCGCCGCGTCGCGTCCGACGTGCTTAGAGCGACGCAGTGGGCGTGCGCTGCAAGGCAAAACTCTGATTGAAGCACGACGTGTGGCAAGTGCAATCGGGTGCGTTCAATGTTGATCTTGTCAAAACCGAGCCGCGGCTGCAAGGCACTCACGAGGTATTCTCCGATCGGACTGGGAGCATCGGCCGTCGCCGCTTCGTGCACGTGCGCCTTGACGAGCTCGAGGAGGAAGCGCATGCTCTGGGCCATCTGGACACTGTCACGGACGCGAAAGGCGCTCTCAAGGTGGGCACGATACAATCGGAACATCTTGATCAAGTACACGGCGAGTTCCTTGAAGAAGGACGGGAGCTTGCTCGCCTTGACGACCGGGTGTACGTGGGCGAGACGCGGTTCAAGTACGAGAATGCGCTCGAGATACACGTGCGATGTCACGTCTGTAAACGCGAAACGGGCCTCCTTGAGACGCACCTGGCGCTCGTCAATCGCTAGCAAAATGACCCCGACGCGGTCGTCGGGCGACGTTGCGGGCGTTGCAAAGTGCCGCAAGTGCTTCTCCGTGCAGCGCGGCGAATGGTAGTAGGAATACGCGAGTATATAGAGCAACTCGAGCATCGCGTGCAGCTTAGGCTCGAGTTGGGTGTAATTCTTGAGTAGCTGCGGCTTGAACGCCATCTCTTTTGCCGAAATGTAGCTCAGAGACGGTGTCTCGAGCGGCATCTCTTTGATACTCAGCAGCGGGAAGACGCCTTCAAAGATGGCGGCGCGCAAATAGCTCGGGAGGATCCAGCGGGACACGTGGCATGTGAGCGACAGCTTGGTTTCAAACGTTCTGAGGGTACGGATTTCCACCTCGCCCCACTCGGTAGTCTTCTCCATGAGGTGCGCGATCGCGATGACGTCGTCCATCACGGCTTTACGCCAGTCGTGCTGGATGTCGCGAACGTGGCCCGCGTCGCACGCGGCAATCTCGTCCTCGATCGCGAGCGCGAGGAGTGGAGCCACGTGGCTTGAGGCCCCCGAGTCTTCCGAGACCGCCAGCGCGTACTGGATCGGATGCGCCGGAATGAGAATCGCTTGCGCCGAGAGGTAGTCCCAGAACACTGAGATGAGGCAGTGGCGCGAGAGCGAGATCGAGCGCGGGTTAGATGCTGCGTACAAGCGGTCAATATCATCTTTGTGTCCGTCGCCGTGGTGCAGGGACGATACCCTATCCGGGCCCGATCGCAGCTTTTGGATTGCGAGTTGGACAAACACCGCATTGACCGCGGGCGCCGCTTCCGGAACCACATTGTCGTCGTCGATCGCAGAAATGGAGCTGCGTGACGCCGCCTCGAGATTTGCACGAAGCCGGCGGTGGTGCTCATCGCGCGATGACTTCTCGGGCGCCGTGTGGACTGGTCGATGATGTCGCGGGGGCGCCGCCTCCACAGTGTGATACTCGACAGCAGGTGCCGGCGCCTTTTGTTCGAGAGGGGCCCGCCGCGGCGATACGGTCTTCTCAGACGGCTTGGGGTGCGACGTCTTGCGGCGCGGTGGATCTGGATTGTCTTGGGCCGGAACGACGTTTTTAGGCTCCATGACTGGTGCCACCTGCGGGGTGGGCGCTGGCTTTTCTTTTCGAGGGGACTTGACCACGCGGATGTACTTCACGTGCTCGGGCGCTGTCGATGGTGGTGCTGCTGCGGGCGGTGGCTCGACAACAATCGGCGGCTTCTCTTCTTCTTCGTGGTGTTTGGGCGCTGGCTCTTTCCGCGGCTTGGCCGCGTGCACATATCGCTTGAGGCGCATCTGGTACAGTCCATGGGCATCCTCTGGCACGAGCAAGGTCAAGTTGCTTAGGATCGACTGTGTGTTGACCTCGTCCAAGGCGTAGTCTAGACACAGACGTGAGGCTCAGCTTCGCCAACCTTCAGTACCAAGCAACAACGTGGTGTCCGTGGCGCCGACAAGCTTCCGAAACTCGTCTTCGTGGATCGCCAAAGTCACAGGCAACGGGCAGCCCACCACTTTCGTGCGCAAGATGACGCGCTCCAGCGTCGGAAAGTAAATGAATTTGATGTGGCACTCGTGGCCAGCTAGTGTTTGCACCGTCGACAAGAGCACGTGCTTGGGGGGCTTTGGCGGCGCGACAACAACGACGGGCTCCTGCACGGACGCAAACTTGGGCACCACGACGGGTGCTTCGATGACCTCCGGTTTGTACGCCTCCTGCGGCTTGGGCTCCTGCGTCCGGCGCTGGACAAACTGCTCAAACGCGGCCTGTTGCCGCTCCTTGACCAAGTTCCGCCGCTGCTGTGCCTCCTTGGACGTTAACGGCTGGAGTGCTCGCAGACGGATGCGACTGGGAAAGGCGTCTTGAAGGAGCACTGTGCTCTCCACGTGCGCGTCGAGGACCCCGTCCTCTGTCTCGAAGACAAAGCCCTTGGGAGCGCTCGAAAGAAACCGGGCGATAAGCTCTCTCGCCGCCTTGAGGTTGGCGCTCGTATGAAGCTCGACGGTTCCGATCTTGACATCGTCGCCAGCATCTTGCGCGAGGAATACCTCCTTTAGGCTCCAGACAGCGTCGGAGCTGGTCGTGTCAAGTAACTGCTTGGATGGCGAGAGCCGCATGGACGAGTTGACGGTCGAGAAGGACATGGCGAGCGACATGGGGAGGTCGCTCGAGAAGGACGGCTTTGAGAACGCCACAGGCTTGGTCTTTCCCGGCGACGTCGGGCGCGGTGCGCTGCCTCCACCCATGGGGCGGGTCTCGCCGAGGGTCGTCGCGTCCTCGACGAGCTCATCGAGCGCGTCCGTCGGCGCGAGGAGCGCCTGCTTCTTGGCCTCGATGTCGAACAGCGCGGTCTCGAGCTTGGAGCGCTCGACCTCGTACTTGCGCTTCGAGGGCGACGCTGGCAGGTGGAAGAAGCGCTTCATCCCGCTGCCCCGTATCCTGGGTATCTTTCGAACTGCGGCCACGATACTAAATCCAGACACGGCGCTTACACTATTTGCGCGTTTCGGCGCGATACAAAGTCCAACATCAAAGCAACTATTGTTGGTCTGTCTGCCCACTCTACTCTCAGGCCTTCTTGAGCATGACGATGGCGGACGTCGCGAGCGTCGAGCCAAGGATGAGTCGGAGGTTCTCTTGCGACACGTTGAGCGTGACGTACTTGGACGTGATGGCAACGCCAGCGACGAGGCCGACGCCGATCTTGAGCGCACTCGGCAGGTGCACCGACTTCTTCTGCAGGTTGTGGTAGGTGGACGAGAGGCCCACAGGCACGATACCCAAGAGCGACGTGCCAATGATGTCGGCCTGCGGCATCTCGCTCGCCGCCGTCAAGTACGTCGTCATCTACGCATACATACATGATAAAGACACACTTCGAATGCGACGCCTACGAGAATGCCACCGCCGAGGCCGCAGAGGCCCGAGACAAAGCCCGAGATGGCACCAGCGACGAGGTACTTGGCGTTGACGGCGCAGAAGTGCGGAAAGTTCTTCGCGACTGCGTCCACGTACGCCGACGAATCGGCGTGGTGTGTGAAGTACTGCAGGTCCAAGCGCTTCTCGAGCGAAATGTTGTCCGACCGGCTCGCGTCGCTTCGACGGGCCTGGAGCTCGTGCTTAAAGTAGATGAAAGGCACGCTGATGAGCATCGCCGCCCCACGACGCGGCGCAGGTGCACTTGGCTGAGCCTACGAGGTCGGCGCTTAGGACATTGGGCAAAAAAGACGTGGTACGCACTTGTGGGCCAACTGGACGCCGACCTTGGTGAAGAAGATGGACGAGCATGTCACGAGCGCCGCCATCGGGATGTTGACACAGCCCGCCATGAGGTAGTTTACAGACCCCACGGTGGCGCTCACAGTCACGGCGGCGATCGACGTGCCGTTGATGGCTTGTTGCGTCAAGCCCGTCACTTGGCCAGCGTCTAGGATGGCAGAAAGCGAGGTGAGCTAGTGCTACGAATGTGCAATGACTCACAGGGATGATGATAATGCCACCGCCAACGCCCGTGAGGGCAGAGACCGTGCCTGCGAAGGCGCCGGTGCCCGAGGCCACGAGCCAGCTCATCTGGTTCGACTCCTTCGTCACTGTGGAGCTGGCTTGGCGGAGCTGAAGCCGGCCGACTTGCGCGCCACGACTAGTCTGCATGGCCATGGGCGCATGCTTCGCCAGCGGCTGAGCGCGGTGCATCGAGACCTTGGTCGCAGCGTTGCGGCGCACCACAGAAGCCGCCCACATTTCGAAGTCCCACGGTGGCCAACTCAAAACATCCTCGAGGTTCCCTGCCGCCGGCCTCGGTGCAATATACTAATAAAACACATCTTACAGTGGTCGACCGTCTAAACCACGCCTCTCTTTGCGCAGGTTGAGGTTCTGGAAGCTGCTTACGCCCCGCAAAATGCAGTCTTGTCTGCGTGCACCCTAGGGCGTGTCTCTGTCTGCCGATTTTAACACTGCATTGTGTGGCACGTGGCAAACGTTGGGTGATATTAGTCGTCGCGCTAATGTTGCCACTACCAAGATTGCCTTTGGACACACGATTGCCTCGACGCACCAACACCTCGCTATTGCGCTCGACCAAGATGGCGTGCCTCTCGGATCGTGTCTGGCTCCATACAGCAAGCGTCGTCCAAGCTGCAATGGCTGCTGGCGACAGAGTCTAAACCCACGCAACATATTGGTAACAGGATATCACGCACTTATGGATTGACGATGCTCCGCCACTTGTCGCTCTCGGCGTACCTCTGGACGTTCGGCGCGTACCTCGTCGTCTGGGTCGCCTTGAGCATCTCGATCCTGCACATGCTTGAGGTCGACTACAGCAGCAGCTTCTTCGCGCCCAAGACGCCGGCGCCCAAGATGCGGCCCTACCACGAGCGCCGCAACATCTCGGTCGACGACGCCTTCCTCGAGCTCTACAACTTTAGCAACTGCTACCGCCAGGTTGACTATGGTATCGTCGATGCGATCCAAGCCAAGGAGCTCTGCGGCCGCGACGATGGTACGTCCATTACGCACCTGCCAGGCGACGGGCTCTGGACCGACGGCTCCGTGTGGCGCAACTTTGGTCTCGACATGCGCGATGCCACCGCCATGGCGCTGGTCAAGAACCCAATCGAAGACGACGACGGGTACGACCCGCGCTACAAGGCGCAGTCCAGCCGCGTCATGTGCAACGACTGCCTGCTCCAGGATGTCTCCTCGTTGCTCGCCCACGTGTTTCCGCAGCATGTAAACGAGTCGGCGCCCGAGTGGCGCTGCGAACGCGGCGACTACGACACGCAGATCGAGGAGCGCGCGATCGTCGTCGCGCGCAAAAATGCCATGAGCCCGTACTACCTTCTCTCGGCGGCCATCAACGCCTGGGTCATTGCGACTCAGCAACTGCAGTGGTCGCCGTCGACGACGCGCGTCGTCTTCCTCGACAATGCTGAGCGCATGGAGTACGACAGCATCTTCCAGAAGCTTCTGAGCCCGGCCCACGACGTAGTCTACGGCAAAGACCTTGTCGGGAAGCGCGTCGGCTTTCTTAAGGATGCGCTCTTCGTGCCCTTTGAGCACTTTGGTCCGCTCACGCAGCATCTGGACGACGACCAGCCGTGTTTTGAGAGCTACCTCCTCCAGGACTTTCGCGACGCTGTCTTTGACGCGTTCAAGGTGCCACGCATCGCGCACAACCCCGTGCACGACGCGACGAGGCCTTGTGTGGTGACGATCGTGTCGCGGCGCCCCATACGTGGCCGCGACGTCAACCGCATGTGGGCCAACGAGGACGACGTGCTGCGGGCGATGCAGGACAAGTACGGGCGCCACTGCCGGTTCCAGGCCGTGGACTTTGCGACCAAGTCGATGGCCGACCAGATCGCGCTCATCGCGGAAAGCCGCGTCATCATCGGGATGCACGGCGCGGGCCTCGCCAACGTGCTCTTTGCGGCCGCACACGCGTACGTGATTGAGATCTTCCCGCTCCTGACCGAGAAGTTTGGGTACCGGAATTTGTGCCAGTACCTCGGCCTCGAGTACGTTGCGGTGCGCGACGGCTTCGACACGATCTGGCCGACGCAGCACAAGACGATCGCCCTCGACGAGTGGTTCCGGACCTTCGACTTGGTCATGGACGTTGTGCTGCACGCGCAGACCAAGACCGCGTACGAGCAGCGCAAGGCGATCCAGCGCAAGATTCACCGCCAGCACATCCTCGACGTCGAGTTTCCGGACCTCTAAAAGACCTCGAATAAAAGACGTGCTATTGGGTGTCGACACTGTAACAGCTGCCAACGATTGACTGCAGACGACGACACCTGCGACTACGGTGCCTTCCATTAGCTACGCGAGTTACTGCTCTCTCGCCCATGAGGGTGAGCGACGAGGGACGAGGCAGCGAGTCCGCGCCGTTCTTGTTGTCGCCGGTCCGAGATTGTTGCTGTCGTTCTTCTTCTGCTGACTCGTACTGTGTACGAGTGGACCGCAACATCAGCGCTCAACAAGTACTAGTACCCAAGCAGCGCCTGTCTGTCGAGAGGCAAGGAAAAGGAGCTGCGAGTGTCCAGCGTCCAAGCTACTCCCGTTGAAGTATACAGAGAGTTGGTCGCCACCCAACGCCGGTCGATGACCACCACCACAAGCAGAAGAAGAAGAAGACGTCCAAGGTGGACCATGACGCGGCTCCGTGCGCACATACGAATTCGTATCCACACCACCATGTGCCCAACCCATTGGCGCGCCTGGGAGAGATTCCGAAATGTGATTGGCCAAAATACCGCATGCTTTTCAAAGGCGAGCCAATGAGCGCGCGGTTGCCTGGTTGGCAGCACTTGCGCTTCGACAATGGCCCGCCGCCTGCCCAACATCCTCGTCACGGGGACCCCTGGCACGGGGAAGACGACGATGAGCCAAATGCTCGCGGTACCCGAAGCTCTAAGCTCCAATGCGTATGCTAACGCTTGCTTACTTAGGAAAAGATGCAGTTCCGTAACATCAACGTCGGCGACCTCGTGCGACTCGGATCCGACAGCAATGCGAATGGCTCATGCGCGACGTAGGTCAAGCAGCACAGCCTCCACTCGGGCCGCGATGAAGACTTTGACTGCTTCGTCCTGGACGAGGACAAGGTCGTCGACGAGATGGACGACGTCATGAGCTCGGCGGACGGCGGCGTGATTGTGGACTTTCACACGTGCGACTTTTTCCCCGAGCGCTGGTTCGACCTCGTACGTCCTTTTGCGATCGACTCGAATCGGGTTTTATGTAAAACGCTAGGTTGTCGTGCTGCGCTCGGACAACACGACGCTCTTTGACCGGCTCGTCGCCCGCGGCTACTCGGAGAAGAAGGTCCAGGAGAACGTCGAGTGCGAGATCATGCAGGTCGTGCTCGAGGAGGCGCAGAGCAGCTACGCGCCCGAGATCGTGCAGGAGCTCTCGTCCGTCTCGATCGAAGACATGGAGTCCAACGTCGCCCGCGTGATGGCCTGGGCCCAGCACTGGATTGAAAACAACCAATGATAAAGAACGTCTCTTCTACTGTACAGCAATCCGCATAGCGTCTCCTCACGGGTAGTTCACGTGCAGCTTTTCGAGCTGCGTGACCATGTCAAAGCCCCCCGAGCGCACGCGCCACGCGTCGCGGACCATGCGCATCCTGGCGCTGTCGTCCAGCGGCTCCTCGAAGTGCACCGACTTGGTGCGGCCGCGCAGCTCCTCGACGACCGGCGTCGGCTCGTCCACAAAGCCTGTGCCATACGATCGTATCCTCAGCTCGTTCCGAAGCTTCGTACCCGACGTGGCCTTGTACGCATTGAGATTCTCTCGCAGCCGTCGGCTCTCGGCCATGCGCCTTCGCGTCGCCTTGGCCGATTTGTCAATGTCGGCGAGGTCGGCCTAGGTTCCGGCCGTGATGCGTCGCAAGATGATGATAGTGGTGCGAGTACCGGCTCGACGTGCACGGCGCGCTTGATGCCGCCTTTGATGAGCTCCTCGTGGAAGATCTTGTCGTGCGTGAAGGAGCTGTCGAGCGGCAGCTTGAAGCTCAAGTCGTACTACGCGCATGAGTATGCGCAAGTGTATATACTCCGCTACCTTTTCCAGAAGGACCTGGTTCTCCGTGTGTTGAGGCAGCGAAAAGTGAAAGACCGCATCGGTCCAGCGCTCCATCTGCGGCTGACGGTTGCCCGCGGTGGCCGGCCGGAACCGTTCGCGCGTGATTTTGCCCGACACCTGAGTCTTCTTCCCGCGCCTTTCCGTGACCTCGGCCAGCTACTCTCACGCACGTTGGCTACAACCGCACGACGCGCAAAATTCGAGTAGCCGGCGCACGTACCGTGATGGACCGCGTCGCTGGCGCACTGGCCACGTCCCGCTTCGGCCGCGCCGGCGGGCTCTCGACATACCCAGGCTCGGTCTTCCACCACGCTGTTGTGGGCAGTGGCGCCACCACGGGCTTGGGCGCAAACGTGGCATTCGCCTCGACCCGTGCCGATCGGCGTTCGTCGAGAAGCGCCGACCGCGTCCGCCGCTTGGCGGGTGTCCCACTCTCGACTACAGCCGTCGCTCGAGGTGATCGACTGTCTCTGTCGCCCCGCCGTGGGTGCATGAGCCCTGACACGACGTATTTGTGTCCGCGCGCGACCGCTGGGGTCTTTTTCTTGTGCGCCAGACTCGCGGCCATGGCGCGGTTCTCTTCCCGGCGCGCGTCCTGCAGGTCCTGCCGCGTGGCGTGCGCTGGCTATTACATAGCGCTCGCTTGGACAGCAACCACCGAGGAAGCAACGTACAGTGCGCGCCCACGCTTCGGGACCCATGGGCGCGACGACGACGTCGCGAGGCGGCCGCGTCATGACCTCGTTTCGCAGCTGAAAATAGGTTGCCGCTTGAAGGCGGTCCGTGATTGGTCTCGGTACAAGCAATCCAGTGCCATTACACCGGCCTGCAAGGCGCAGCAACCTCGGACGTGCAACACCTCGGAGGATGTTGTTTACAGTATGGTGTATGTGCGGCCGCAAGACGAAGAGATCGTTCCACACCGTGTTTACGTCGCGATCCATTACGCAAGAAGGTCTATCGTAAAGCCGGCTACTCATGGTGTCTCTAGCAGAGACGGATGCTGGGTGCCGACGACCGAGCGCCGACAATGCACTTGAGTTTGTACTTCTTACGTGGCGCTCTCCGGCTGTCCAAGCACGTCGTCCGTTGTACCGCGGCGTAGCTACTTTCGATCAACCAACTGCTACTACACCTCGCGATTTCTTTCTTTTCGTAACACATCGGTGGTGGCCTCTCGTTCAACATCTCGGTCCGGAGCTATGTGCGTGGTACCTTAAAACTCAGAACCCAGCGGCAGCTGCCTTTCCGCACAGCTGCTTTGCGCTTTGGAGCTTACCCCGAGGGTAAAAACGAGACGCCGGCTCTCTACCTACATTTGCACACATTGCGAGAGATGTACGATGCTTCTTCGCCAAGCGACAACGACGCACGGTGTCGACCCCGATCACCGCTGCTTCCAAGACGGCGATAGAGGCTGGCATCGCCACCAGGTTCTCAAAGGGTATTGGCCTTTTACCGCAACGAAGAAGATGAAGAAGACGACGTTGCAGAGGCCATCGAATTCGAACGATGACGGCGATGAAGCCGCCATACGCCCGCCATCTGGCAGCTTCGCCACGTCATGGCCGCCACCCAGCGTGTACATTGTGGGGTTTCTATTTGCGGCCTTTCTGGCGTCGGGGCGCGCCACGTGGCGGGCTGGGTGTTAACCCCATCCGTGGCTACTACGAACCATCTGCCCTAGCGTTGACAAGAAGCCATGTGGCACTGGGCACAGTGGGCGTATTGTGCGCCCACCACGCGCTACCCAGCGGTCACTTTCCATTTCCACCCGCCACCCACACATACCTCCAGTATGGTCGCCAAGCCGAGCGACGAGTCGCACCACGACGGTGGCAAGTGCCGCTACAAGACGGGCAAGTGCCTCAACGACCGCTCGTACAAGCGCAACGGGCAGTTCCACCAGCTCTGCAACTTTCACCGCGAAAAGGCCAACCGCATTCAGCGCAAGTTTGACCGCCAAAAGCGCATCGTGGCCAAGTCGGCCAAGTCGACCGACAAGAAGACGCTCGGCGACTTGAGCCCTATGACGCACCGCAGCAGCGACGACTTCCTCTCGGACACGGACTCGTGCGGCCGCCCGTCCACCGACAGCTCGTGCAGCGAAAGCTTCTTCAGCGTCGACGACCTCTGCTGGCAAGAACCATCAAGATCGAACACACCATCTGCGCCGAGCCCGTGCCCGTGCACTCGCCCGAGGCGCACCGCGGCCGTCTCTCGTTCGACGAGCTCGACTTTCTCTGCTCCGCGATCCTCTAACGTCGCGATCCCCACGTATTTACATCTTCCACACCTCAATCGGAGAAGTGTACCCGTCCCTGTCGTCCACCCGTCGCCGTCCCTCGTTTCGATGTCTAACTGCTATTATCCATGTCTTGTGCTTTGTGCTCTCACGATCGATCTTCTGTCTTCCCACTCTCCGTGACCTCGAATGGGTGGCACGCACTTTCTCGCCCGAGCAGGATCGGCAGGCTACTGCGGCGCGTATGTGTACCAATAATGCGAACGCGAGTGAGTCATCGCTCCGACTCTGCGTAAATATTCATCGTTTCAGTGAAAAATCTAGATTACCTAGCGCTGGAATTCCTCGACGGCGGCCAAGGCGAGCAAGACGCCGAGAACGACAATTGCAAAGTCCCGGAGCGACTGGCGCCACGACGGCGCCACCCGCGGCTGGACGAGGATCTTGGTGTTGGTTGACTGCGCCTTGAGTTGCTGCAGCGCCCGCTGTTTGCGCTGCCGGTTCGTCGGCGACCCGTTGCGGTGCGCCTTTAACTTGGAAAACGAATTGTACTTGGTTGCAAACTCCTTGAGCGGGCTCTTCTTTAGCGGGCTCTCCGCCGCCATCGCCGGCAGCTCGCGCCGAAGCACGTTGAACACAAAGCGCTTGGTCGCCAGCGGTCCGTGCCGTGTCGCCTTCTTGAGCGGACTCGCCGGCTCCATGGGCATCGCCTCTTTGAAGGCTGCAAACGCGCGCCGCTTCTGCGCCATCGAGCGCGCGTATGCGTGCACCTTGCTGAACGCCTCACCATCATCATCGTCGTCATCGACGTTGTCGGTAGACTCCGAGTGCTGCTCGTTGTGCAATCGGATGAGCCGGCGCAGGTGGCTCGCGATGTCCTCGGGCGCGGGCGTCGAGAGCGTCTCGATGTAGTCGAAGCCGGCGCCCGTCTTTGCGAGCGGCGATGCCGGCCGCACAAGCAGCTCAGTCAGCGACGGTGACGAGCATTTAGCTTTCGGCGCGCGCCACGGGTAGTCACTCGTCGAGTCGGCGCACGACTCTGCATAGTCGAAGGACGGGTCGGTCTCGTCCAGGTCCACGATCTCGTTGACGCACGCCAGGATAAAGTCGCGGCAGTGGTGGACGTTGAAGCTTTTTTTCGCCCGACCGCTGCTGAACGTGACCGGCTTGCGCCCCTCGGCCTCGTTGAGCTGCTTGAGGAACGCGCGCCGCATCGTGTCCTGTTCGAGCGGCTGCGACGCGACCGCGTCGACCACGGACGCGACAAAGTCGACCATCGAGTCGTCGCGCTCGAGGAGCGCAACCACCTGGCGTAAAAGCTTGGTGCGCAGTTGGTCAGCGCTCAGCGGATCCTCGCTCGACACTTGGCCGATCGGTTGCGCGTCCGGAAGCCCAAACTTGGCGCGCATCGCCTTCTTGAGCGGACTACGCGGCGCGCTGCTCTGCACTTTGCTGGACGACCGAATGGAGGCCATCGTGTAAATTGAATTGTACGCGTCTGGATAACATCGTGGAGCAACAACGCTCGTCCTAATAACGGCGGCGGGTTGCCGCCATCGCGGCCGTTGACAACCATGTGCACCCAACACCGGTGACGCTTGGTGCCGCTTGTGACAAAAAAGGGTACCACCGTGGGCGCACGGCTTGCCCCAGCTGAAGAAGCTAGCTGAAGAATGGCTTCGAATGCGCTGACGTCGTATTGTACTACTGTGAGAAAGCTACTCGAGCGATATGTGCCGTAGACAAGGATCGGTTCGGGCAACTCGCGCAACCGAATCTCCATCGCAGCTAGCATCCCTGGGATATCAGAACTTGATTTTTGTCCTTTTATTTTGTCCCGGCGTATAAATACCTGCAATCAGATCGCGAGCATGGTCGAGGGCGCGAGCCGTCTCGCGACCGTCGGCGGCGGCGGATGCTCGACGCTGGACCTCATGAAGCGGCTCGAGAAGCCGTCGGTGTCGCCCGAGGTGCTCTCGGAGATGGAGCACATCCTCCAGAGCGACAAGCTCCACCGGCAGCTGCAGCGCGTACGTGGAACAACGACGCTCGTGGGTACACACCCTCGTTCTTCATAGGCGCGGCGCGGCGACGCGCTGATTGCAGACATCACCAAGCTCGGCGACGTGGAGGAGGCTCGGAAGAAGCTTCGCCCCATCTTCGTACCTGACAAGCCCCAAGTCGTACGTATCCTCCGCGACTTCAACTTGCAGCGAAAAACGTGCGCGTGTAGCGCACACTGCGGGCAAGTCGGCTTCTGGGGCCTGAGAACAATAAGAAGATCATTACGTCGCTGGTGCGCCCTCTGCCGTCGACCCGTGGTACATCGTCTGACGCCAAGTCGACGCCGCCGAGCTTACCGCCCAGCGCATCGGCGCCAGTGCTGCCCACCGTGCCGTTGACGGCAGCCGAGAAGGAGCTCGCGGCGCTCAAGGGCGCACGGATAGCGCTCGAGCACGACCTGCTGCACGTGACCAAACAGCTGTACCACAAGTACGAAAAGCAGGTGTTTCCGGGTGCACACACCAAGGGCGCCACGTTCCAGTCGCTCAGCAAGCGCTGGGCCGCGCCGTCGCTCTCGGACAGCGACAAGTACGCAGCGTACATGGACGGCCGGTACGCGACGCGGAACGACCTCGAGTTTTACAAGAAGCCGCCGCCGCCGAAAGACGAGACCAACAGCTTCCACCGCAAGCACAAGCAGCACACCAAGTACGGCGACTCGCTCGCCTTTGCCAAGCACAGTTTGCGTGGCACGTTCTAGCACTGCATAAAGAATTCGTGGTTTGCCTTTGCACGACAGCGTCTATTAGCGGTAGAAGGCGCCGATCCGGTCGTTCTCGAGAAGCGACTTGACACGAAAGTCAGCCTTGGAGTGCGTGGGCACGGCAGGGGAAAAGGTCACGTGCTCGGCAAAGCGAGGCGACAGCATACGTGCGACGTTCATCGCTTCGATGGACGATGGCTGGTTCGAGATGAGAAGTTCGACCCCGTCGTCCTAGTACGGGGTAAGTTTCCGTGCTGGAGAAAACGAGAGATAGGTACGAGGGTTTTGAGAGCGAGCTGGCGCCGCGCCTGGATTCGCCGGGCAGCAACCTTGGCGCCCTGCGCCATCGTCTAACACCTCTGCATTTCAAGATATAACGAGCAGCTCGACTGTCCACCTCTTGCGCGCGCTGCCGCTTGCTCTCTTGGTCCGCACGCTCTTGCTTCTTGAGAACCATCTCGTGCTCCATACGCAGCTTGATGCGCTGCTGGCACTTGGCTTGCTACGACGAGCCCCATCGATGATCGCATGCAGAATTACATCGAAGCGACATACGGGGCTAGCGGCCATCTACGAGGGTCATGTCAGTGCAACCGTGCAGTGCCCGAGCACTACCTCGGACGGCGTCGCGACAACCGACTTGCGCGGCGACGGGCGCGATGGACTCTCGCTCAGAGAAAGCCGCGGCTGCATCCGAAGTCACCAAGTATATATTTGGCGCTGCGTTACGCTTATCGATGCGGCTGGAAAAAGTCGGCGACGAGCTCGGCGTTGACCTTGTCGAGCACCGTGCGGCGGAGGAGGTCCTTCGCCGACGCTTGCATCACGTTGGCAATCGATCCTACTCGGTCCCGCGCATCTCCTTCCATTGCTTCCGCTATCGTGGACGCACCAAAGATGTCGAGGAGCATGTCGCAGTCGTCGTCCGAGAGAAAATGCAAGTTGGCCGCAAGGATGCCCCGCTCGTGCTCCTTGGAGAGCTGCTGATCGCTCAACTAGAATAGCGCGTCCGCCATCATGTCGATGCAATCCCATGGTCACTGCACTTTGTCAAAGAAGGCTCGCGCGCGCGCTCCGGCCGCGTACTGGTGCTTTTCCCGGATGTTCAGGATCGCCCGGAACGCCGAGTCGATTGAGGATGCTGGGAAGATGCACAACTTTGCATGGGACCGTGGCGTCATGAGGAGCGTCTGGACCTGCCGGTGGAGCCACGGAGGCATCGTCGCGGGAAAGAGCTGGATCGCATACACCAGGGAAAAGGTCGCTGTGGCCGTCGCGACCGCCACTTCGATCTCTTCGATCGAATCCCGCGCCGTGATCAGAAGGAACGGGATCGCGGGTGCGACGCCCGGCCGCGCGCAGAGCAGCACGTCGACGGGACCCGTCGCCATGGTCTGGCAGCGGAAGTCGTCGCGGGCCTTGAAGAGGTCGAGGAGCATCCCCGTCTTGATGCTGGTCTTGGCGAGGAGCACTTGCACTACGCAGCAGGAGGTCCATCGTCATGCGCTTCTTCCTCGGCCTCATGCAGCATTCTCTTCCTACTTGATGATCGAGAAGAAACGCAATGAAGCTTCGCGTCCGCGGATACGCCATTCCGCGATGGCATTGGCCAAAAGCTGCCATTTTTGCAGCAATGGCAGCGTCGGATTGGCCACTGCGTTTGATTTTAATGGGTTTTGACCAATCGCATCGCGGCCGCATGGACACTACAACTTTTTAGCACCATTTATTTTGCCATGTTGTCCCGCTTGGTGTCGACGGCCGTGGTCCGCTCCCGCGGGGCCGCGCGCCTGTACGCGTCCGTGGCCGCGGAAGCAGGCGCGCCGACCAAGCTGGTGCTGCGCGAGATGAAGGCGGTGCCCCGCGAGACGCGCCGCCAGCTGCGGCTCGAGGCCGAGACCTCATCGAGCCCGCTCACCAAGAACAACAAGACGCCCGTGTCGCGCCTCGTGCTCCGCACGCTCTTCGGCGCGACGGGCCTGGCTGCCGCCGGGTGGCACCTCTATCTCTCTGAGGAGACGAAGGCCGACATCTCGCAGCGCGTCAACGACTCGTTCGTGGGCGCGATCGCCGACTACATCATGGCGCAGATCCAGGAAATGGCCCGTCCGTTCACCAAGCCGTCGCGCGACAAGCTGCTGCCGGACTGGCCCATGATCAACCGTGGCGTGCCCGAAGGCTACCCGCAAATCCCGGTCCTTGTCCTTGGCGTCGAAGACGTCTTGCTGCACTCGGAGTGGGACGTACGTTGGCCGATGGTCGCCTTCCCATCGTCTTATATGTACTGTAGCGCAAGTATGGCTGGCGCCATGCCAAGCGTCCGCACGTCGACGAGTTCTTGGAGACGCTCGCGCGGGTACATATGCCTTGCGATGCAATCTGGTGAGTGACACAATCGACGTCTAGTACTACGAGATCGTGCTCTTCTCGAGCGAGCCGCGCATGATGGTCGAAGAAGTGCTGGCGCGCCTCGACAGCAAGGTACGAATGTGTAGCCTAGCCGCATCGCTCATGCATGGCGGGTAGCAATGCGCCTTCCACTACTTGACGCGCGAAGAGACGCACTTTTCAACGGGACGCACGTCAAGGTCGGTCGCTCGTGCGATTATTGTGCTGGTCGTTGAGTGCGATGTAGGATCTCAACCCGATGAACCGCGATCTGCGCAAGATCATTGTCGTCGACCACAACCCGGAAAACTTCCAGCTGCACCTGGGCAACGGCATCACGATCCCGGCGTACCTCGACGGCGCGGACCGCTCGGACCGTGTGCTCAAGGACCTCATCCCGTTCTTCGAGACGCTCGGGAAGGAAAACGTGGCGGATGTGACCAAGATCCTCGCCGAGTTTGCCGACGCGGACGGCGTCGTGCGCGACGTCGGGCCCAAGTGGAACGCCAAGCTCGCGGCCCTCGAAGAGAAGAAGCGCATGAACGAGCAAAAGGGCTTCGGCGGCTTTGTGCGCGGCCGCATGTCGACGCGCGCGTCGTCGCCGTCGCTTTCGTTCAAAAACTAACGAGAATATTGCGTCGTCTTAACCTCTTCTACCACGACGCGAGCACGTGCGTCAGAATGTCCTACATACACCACGAAACACTTCAAGACAATGTCAGAGATATTAAGCGGACGGACCTCGACAAACGCGGGCTGCTGCGACGGCGCCACATCGATGGCTTGCACGTGGTGTAGCAGCGATCTCCGGAGCTTCTCGCCCTTGGTCGTCTACACACATGGCACTCAAGGAACGCGCCGGAGGACGGAATATGCAAGTACCCGCTGCCACGCGTGGGCCCAGCGCGTCCGGCGCGGAAACGACTTGTAGTACTCGAGGAGGCGGATGACTTGCTCGACGCAGCCGCGGATGCTCTCGCCGTACCCGGTGCGGAGGCGCTGCAGCACGTCGAGACTCGACGGCGTCCCGTCTGCAGCATGCGAGCGCGGCTTGTAGCGGCGGGTTGTCGCCGAGAGCTCGAACGGAAAGTACATGAGCGGCGCTTTCGAGCGGCCGTTGATCTTTTCGCCGCGCACGTGGAAGTAGCGAAAGAGGCCGATCGGGTCGGCGCGCTTGGCGTCGTACGTGCCGACGATGAGCCCCACGAACGGGTGCGCGTGCGCCATCTCGTTGAAGAGCTCTTGGTGGCTCGCTTGGTTTTCAATGTCGCGGATCGACGGGTCCGGCGCAAACGTCGGGTGCGAGTGGTACCACCCGACCACGTCCAAGTGCGACTCTTCAATGAGCTGGCGCACCTCGAGCTCGCTCGCAGGGTCCATCTCGACGTCGGTCGCGCCGTCGTCGCCTTCGATCTGCATCGAGCGGCATGGAAACGCGGCGTGGATGTACACGACGTTGGCGTCGCGGTCAAACTTGCCGCCAAAGTAGCCAATGATCTCGCACATGGCCAAGTGCGCGTGGAGGTCGCAGACAAAGGCGACGTCCGGGTGCACGCAGACGCGGAACGGCTGCTGCGGCCGCTTGTCGTGCGTCGCGTGAGGCGCTGCGTACTGCGCGCACTCGACCATCATGTGCGGGTCCAGCGCGTTGCCCGCGAGAAAGTTCTGCCGCAGCTGGCTGTGCTGCACCGAGCGCTACACATCATCCACGTGTTCAACTCGACGAAAAAAGCAGACTTTCAGGCGTACAACGTTGCGGCGGCCGCGCGTCGGTGGCTCGTCGGCGAATGGGCGCACGTCGACGTCCTCCGAGTCGGTAAAGACCGTGTGGTCCCAGACAAACTCGCGCCGGCACGCATACGTCGTCGTCGCCGGGTCGTTCCACAGCATGGAGAGCGGCGTGGTGAGTGCGTTGACGTCTGTCTCGGCGGCCGACTCGGGCTCGGCCACGAACGAGTGGTCGTGCTGGCATGACGCGTAGACGACCTCTTCAAAGTCCTCGATATCGTCATCATCCACGTACACCTCCTTGACACGCTTGGGCTTGGGCTTGGGCTTGAGCTTTTTTCGCGACTTGGTGCTGCCGTACGCCTCGTCCGACTCGGAGCTGGTCGAGAACTCGAGCTAGTAGAGAAGCGTGGAATTTCGCTGTCAGATTGAGTAGACAGCATACCGCCTTGGCCTTTTTCGCTGGTTTGGCCGTTCGTCGCGCTGGTTTCGTCGCAGTTTTGGCCTGCGACGGGCGCGTGTGAAGGATTAGCGCAGCAGATATTGAGAACGCACCTTGGATGCCTTCTTGGCTGTCGCTTTCGCAGGTGCTTTCGAGTCGGCAGGCGACTCGGCGTCAATCTCAATGACGACAGGCGATGCGGGCATCCGGACTGCTTCCGGGCACTCCTCGACGCTCTCATTGCTGCCGACCCCCTCCTCGACGACGCTTTCGTTCTTGACGACCCCCTCCGAGACGACGCTTTCGGGCTCGATTTCCGTCAACTGGGCATTGGCAGCAACCAGATCGACCGGGTTCACTACCTCTGGCGACGTCTGCTTCGCGACGGCCATCGGCGAGCTCACATCGGTCGGTGCAACGGCGACCTCGGACTCAAGCTCGACGGCTCGAGCACAAGGCTCGTGCTCTACTAGAGTAGGTTTGGTCTCGACAACGTTGATCTGTGCCCCAGCGACTGGAAGAACGGTCGTTGGATCGTCGACCACGCCGAGTTGCACAAGTGGCTCGACCGCCTCAACGAGGTCATGCTGGACGACTGTTTCTGGGTCGACCACGCTGATAATGTCTGCACGGCCGGGCTGGACAACTGTCTCGGGCCCAACCGCTTCAAAAGAGGACGCTGGCAGCTCGACCTCGACGACGGAGGGCTCTTGTGCCGTCATCACGACTCGGGATTCTGGCTCCATCTTCTTGAGGAAGGACTCTGGCTCCGTCTTCTTGGGGAGGACTCTGCCACAGCCATCGCGAACGGCTCAATCACATCGGGGGAGGACTCTGGCTCGACCACCTTGAGGGAGAACTCTGGATCGACCACCTGGAGGGCGGACTCTGGCTCGACCACCTGGAGGGCAGACTCTGGCTCGACCACCTGGAGGGCAGACTCTGGCTCGACCACTACGACCGGCTCCATCACCTCGACAGAGGACTCTGGAGCAACCATTACGACCGGCGCGACCACTTTGAGGAAGGAGTTTGGCTCAACTATCCGACTTGGGATCTCGGCGTCAACCGATTGCGCTTCGGCAGCTGGCTCGATCATCGCGACCGAGATCTCGGGCACATTCACGTTTGCAGAGGTCTCTGGGTGCCCCGTCGCGGCAAAAGACTTCGAGTGGTCTGTCAAAAGTGGGCCTGCGTAGGCTCGACGCCTTTGGCCGCGGTCTTTGGCTCGAGCGCTTCGACAGTGTCGAGAGCTGGAACCAGCCCTGGTAACGGGCCGGAGGCTGATCGAGAGATGTCGCTTCGCCCTTCTCCAGCACGTCGACTGTCGTCGATACAGCCAGCGGAGCGGCGTCACCCATCATCTCGTCTCCCACAAGGGTGTTGGCGACGGAATGAACATGCTCCCTCTTTGTGCTCATCTCGGCTGACGCTCTCCTTGCGCTCGTCGCTTTGGCATCTGTGAAGCGCATCTCTGCTGCTGGATCCGCATCGACGGTCGAGATGGAGAGGTCCTACTCGCAGCTTCCATGGACTGGCACGCGCTGCAAGGGCTCGTACATGTGGCTTGTGGTCCTTTAGCGTCGCTGGCACTGGTCGGTCGTCGCGTGGCTTGCCCTACATCGCTTGCTTGAAGAGCTCGGCGGTGCCGAATGCTGACCTTTCGCCGTACTCGGATCGGCGACGATGCAGCGCGTGGCTCGGTCTTCAAAGTCTTTGGGGCGACCCCCTGTGTCGGTGACGCACTCTTCGTCGTCTGCGGCAGCTCCTACGCCAACGACGTTGGTGGCGTCCCAGGCGCCACGACGTACGCGCACGGGGGCCTCGCTCAGCAACACTATCGATCCGTGCTACAGCAGTCGTTAGAGCACACCGCACAGAACGCAAAACGTACCCGTGGTAGAATCTTGCGCGGCGCCTTCTTCTACATGCCAAGGACGATCATTTACGAAAGCTCGCACGGTCAACCGTACCATAGGAGGCTGCGGCTGCAGCAGCGCCCCGAATGCGACGGGGGTGTACACCACGCCAGGCGTCTCTTTGGCTGCTGCAGGTAGCTACAACGATTTTCATTAGTCAGTCGCAGTGTAAGCATGCGCAAGACCCACCCCTCGACTTCGACTCTGCGGCGACACGGGGCGGACAGTCTTCTTGTCGCGCGGCCGCGGAGGTGATTTTGGCTCGGTGGGTTTTGATGCTGCTTTCTTGGGAGGCGGCTTGGTCTCTTCTTCGATGGCCATCGCGTGAGTAGCCTTGATCGAGATGAGATCGACTGCAAGAAGCGAGGAAGAGCGTACTACGATGCTGGCTCGTCTTCGAGGTGCGGCTGGCTTCGAGTCCGTTGCGTTTTTGTGCTCGTTTCGCGAGCCTGAACGTTAGACGTCCAACCACAGTCCACATGCCCATAACGACGCACCGTCATCTTCTTGTCGGTCGACATGACTTTCTTGCCCACCTTGCGGCTCTACACTCGCGTGAGATCGCTGCAGCCTCCAAGTGCATACCGAAGCTGGCACCTCGACCTCGGAGCCGTCGCTGAGCAGCTTCTTCTTCTTCACAGCCGCTGCTGGTATCATGTGATGTATAAGCGAGCGCTATTGCCAAGAGTCACGTACGTTTTCGTGATGGCGCAGGGCGCTCCCGCTTCACGCGTTGCGCTGGCGGTGGCATCGCAGCGTCGGCCGCGTCGACGGTCTCGCTCTTGGGCGTTGGAGCGACAGACAAAGGCTCGGCGCCGCCTAGGACGCAGCGACTAAAGATGTCGTCCACGGGAGGATACACACCAGTCTCGTCAGCGGCCACACGCTGCTTCTTTGTTGGCTTGCTCTCGAGAGCTCGGTCGTCCACGGCCTCGTCCACGTCGTTGTCTTCGCGAATGGCTTCGTACTCTTTGAAGCTCCATCCTTTTCGCTACACGCTTGACGGATTGTATCCTCGTCCGCAAGCAGCGTTCCTGTACCGTGTTGAGCATCGACTGCGCGTTCGCGATCGCACGCGCCAGCTTGGGTTTGTGGTGCTTGGCCAAGAGAAGCTGCTCGTCGGGGTTGTACGCATCGAAGGCCACGATGTTGTTGCGGCCAATGCTGGAAAACTCGAAGGAGTCGAGGAAGCACACGATCGGCGTCATGCTCGTCGGCGGCTTGAGCTTGGGCAGAGGCAAGTTGTGGGCCTCGAGCGCCTCGAAGGACGTGAAGAGCATGGCCGGCCACCACGGGTACGACGACATGCGCGCCCATACCACATCGCCATCCTGGAGCGCGACCTCCATGTTCATCTTCCCGCCGAGGTTCGTCATCGCAACCGAAGAAAGCCACCGGAGTGCACCAGTCCATCGATTTGACTCGCGGTTTGTATACCCGACGAATCCGGATGCGACCGAATTCACGCAAATCGTGTTCGTACACCATTTACAGTCATAATATCCATGTATAGTGTATATCCTGGTTCATGCCTGACACGAGGCCGTTGCCTGAAACAAGGACCGTGCTGCTGGCCCTATACGCGTCGCTCATTGGTTCAAGAGAAAGGCCAATCAAACGCGCCGATGCTGCATCGTCACATCTGTGGACCAATCACAACGGGACCGGAACAATCTTGTCCTCCAATTGCTACTTCCGGATACGAAATAATTGAAACCATTAAAATGTGCGAATGTTTGTATGCACTTTAAAAAAGAAACGCGACGAGGCTATCCCAACTCATCGTCCGGATGCGCATTCAGGTCCGGCGAAGTCGCGCCACGGCCATCGGGCGGATCATTTCGGTTCTGTACGATGGCCCTCGCGCTGCACGCCACGCCCGCGCCAGTGCCCCGGGGTCCGATTCACGTGACGCCCATGACCCCCGCCCCGCTCGCCACCGTCAACGACGACCTGCTCAACGCTGTCACCGGCTTTTTGGCCGTTGAAGATGTCCTCGCCGCGGCCGCCACGTCCCGCGCCATGTTCCGCTCGATCCACGACCACACCACGTACTGGCGGGACCTCGAGCTCAATGGCGCCACGTCGGAGCTCCTGCAGCGACTCTTGCCGTTCGCGTCGGTCATGCGCTGCGTGCGCTTCCGCAAGTCGACCGCCTCGACCGACGCGTGGCTTGCGTTCGCGCAGTCCACTCGCGACCTTACAGTGCTTGATGTCTCGGGCAGCAAGCACGTCACCGACGACGTCTTCCGCCTCTTTTGCGCGCGCAGCGCCACGACGCTTCGCGAAGTCGCCGCCGACAACTGCTCGTGGATTTCGACGCTGGCGCCGATGCTGCCGTTTGCGCCCTCTCTGCGCGCGCTGTCGTTCAACCGGTGCCGGCAACTCGTCACGGCTGACGTTCTTGACGTTGTCTCCCAGGCACCGCAGCTCGTGTCGCTCGATCTCAAGGGCAACCCGAAAGTCAGCCCATCCACCGTCGTCATGACTGCCATCGCATCGTGCCCGCAGCTCAAGGTGCTGACGCTCGGCGGTAGCGGGCGCTACACGAAAGACGTCAACGCCGAGTTCATCCAGGCCTTCAGCTCTCAGAACCAAGCGATCGCGCTCGAATGTTTAGACCTCTCGTGCAGCAACCCGTTTGGCTCGCGGTCGCCCCTCGTCGACGACGGCCTCGTGCCCCTCTTGCAGCTGTGCCCGAACATGCGAGCGTTGTACTTGAAGGGGCAGTCGAACCTCTCGAGCCACATTTTTTGCGCCCTCCCTCCGCAGCTCAAGACGCTGGACGTTACAGGCTGCGCGATGGCGACTGCGAACCTCGATGGCCTCGCCTGCCTTCCGTTCCTGGAAGAGCTCGTGCTCTACGCGTGCAATAACGTCACGGACGATGCCCTTCTCCGCCTGAAAGTCACACACCCCCACCTCGTCAAACTGGATGTCGAGGGATGCACCGCAGTCTCGGCGGAAGTGCGGGACTTATTTAGTCAGTGTTGATTGTATTATCCTCTTAATATTTATACGAATGAAATGACGCCGCGATTGCGCTTCAAATATGCGCGCAGCACCTCCCTCGCCTGCACATCAGAGGTGGGTGCGTCTGGGCTGCATGGTCAAACGGGATCTAGTTGCCACCATTTTATTGGCTCATGAATATACTTTTCAACCAATCACAGAGCCCGCACCTCCTTGCGCGGTCGAGCCAGATGCAGTTGTGAGCACGAATCGCGATGAAAAATGGACTCGCTCAAACTTACCACACAGATAGAAGACGTCTTGGAGGACACGAAATGCTACTTCGCGTCGGCGTTTGAGATATGCAGCAAGAGAAACGGGTAGAATGGTTATTAGTGGCACTTGCCATATTTAAACACAAAGAGCCACGTTTTATCTCTTTGCGATATCGAAGAGTGTCCAACGATGGGCCATCGCTCTTGTGTGCTTTTTAGATTCAACTCCGTACAGGAAGCTCCTTACCCCGCACTGCAGCGGCTCGCTGGACCTGTTGCGAAGGAAGATCTCGAGTACGGGTAAATTGATTGGCTATAATTATATTTTCGACAATCCAAATCCTCCAATCTCCGGGCTCTTTACTTTCTACCAGTCATATCGCGCGGTGAAGATCTTGGCGAAAGGCCACGCAGAGCAAGATCCGCATCCACGATGTCGGAGCTCCAGCTCATCGTCGAGAAGCTCAACAAGGAGCCCTTCAACCACAACTTCACGCTCGTATGCACGGTTCCAGTCGCTCTCGCCGTCTCATGACTGAGCTGCATAGGTCGCCTTTGATGAAAAATCCAACTTTGAGCTGCTCCAGATCCTCAATGAGGTGTTCGCAGCGATGGACTCGCGTCACAACGTCGACCTCCGCGACGAGCTCGACGAGCAGCGCACGTACCGGTACATGGAGCTACTGCAGCTGCTCAAGTACCAGCTGCCGCCGGACCTCGACGGCTTTCGTGAAGGCTTGAGCCATGGCGAGCGCTACGTGGTGTACCCGATCTTGTACTGGGCGCTCAAGAGCTTTCCCGTGCACAAGAAGCGCGCATACCTCGGGCGGTTCCTCGCGCCGCTTCAAGTGCCGCAAGAGTTCCTCGGCAACGACGGTCTCAACAGCATGCACGAGCACTACAAGCAGCTCCAGAACGAGTTCAAAGCTGCGCACAAGCAAGTCGAACAGCTCCGCACGAGCAAGATTCGTCCTGGCGAGCTGCGAAAGGAGATCACGCAGCTGGAGGAAGAGTCGCACCAGCTCAGCGAGAAGATCGCGCATCTCAAGAAGAAGACGGCCAACGAGGTTCGAAGCGTATCTGGTGAAATGGACTCTGATGCGTGATTAGAGCGGCTTCAAAGACATTTTGGAAGCGACAAGTGCGCTGCGGAAAGAGCAAGAAGAGCAAGCCAAACTCGCGGAGCGGAAGCGCGACCAAATGATGGGGCTCAACATGGCGCAGAAGCGCAGCCGGGACTACGACCAGCGCCTTGGCGAGATGCGCCAGAGCATTACGACCAACATGCAGCCAGACCAGCTCTTTGACCAGCTGCAGAACCAAGTGGACCGCCACCGGGACATTCTCATCAACAAGTTCCCGGCCGAGTTCCGCCTCCAGCAAGAGAAGCTTCAGCACCTCGACGCAGCGCTGAGCGAGCCCGCCAAGACCGAGGCCGACATTGCCGACATGGAAGACGAGATTCAGAATCTCAAAAACTCGATCCAAGTACATTCTTGCATCCTTCGCCAATCGTCGACAGCTCTTTGTAGCACTTTTCCGACCAATTGAACGAGACACAGAAAGCTGCGGGCGACGACAAGTTGGCGATCTTCCGTCAGCACGCCAACATCCAAACCAAGAAGCTCAACGACAAGATCGACGAGCTCACCAAGGTCAAGCAAGAGAAACAGTCCCTCCAGCGCCAGCTCGAAGACCAAGTACGTTCTTGCGAGTACGTCGTGTCTAATATCACGTAGGAAGCCAAGATGGCCGAGGTCTCGGGACCAAAGTTCATGAAGCACAACGAGTTCAAGCAGTTTACCAACACGCTGCGTATTAAGACCAACCAGTACAAGAAGATGAAGGCCGAGCTGGCAGAGATCACGGCCGAGTCGGTTGTCCTCCACCGCACGGAGCAGGTGCTGCGGAGCCGCGATTCGGACCTCGACGGCCTCCTCAAGGACATTGAGGCCTCGAAAGGCGTTGTCGGCTACATGGACACGGAAGGCAAACTCAACGAAATCTCGGAGCGCAACGCTCAAGTGAACGCGTTTAAGGGCGAGACCCTCGAGGAAATCAGCCGCATTGTGACCGACATCAACCAGACGCTAAAGGAGCGCAAGAACCAGCTCGCGCCGCAGATCAAGGATCTCCGCGCCGTGCGCCAGCGCTACCAAGAGATGGAGCAAACGTACCTGGAGAAGAAGGCGCAGTACGACAACACGGCCGTGGGCCTCGAGACCGAGCGCATCAAGCTCGAGCAAGAGTGCACGGCGTTTCAGGACGACTGCCTCCGCGAAGAGAGCCAGTACCACCAGCTCCACGCGCTGCTGCAGATCGAGTCGGCGCGCCTCGACAAGGTCACGCAAGAGGAAGAGTTTGATAAAGGCAACGGAAAACTCCACCGCGACTTCCGCACGTTCCAAGAACTCTACAAGAACAAGGTCATTCAGCAAGAGTCGCTCACGAAGGAGCTTCGGAAGCAGCAGAAGACGCTCAAGACCAACCTCGGCGACTACGTCATCCAGCGCAACATGTTTGACCAGCTTCTCAAGCTCCTTCAGTGCAAGGTCAAGCTCACGACGAACGAGCAAGGCAGCGCCAAGCAGGATCTCTACAGCACGGCGGCCGACATTGCGCAGTTCGACGTCGGCGGCGCGGTACGAGGTGCCTGCTCTTCGCATGTCACCATGATTGTCTCTGTAGAACGTCATGACCATCGACGCGTAGCGCTGCCCCTTGTAGCTTGTCGTCTTTTAACTCGTTGGATACATTGCATGCCCGCATTTGAGTACGAGCCTTCAGCCACGACGCGGGAGGGCAGGCGCGTTCGTTTTCGCGCCAAATCTGGTATCCGGATCCGGAAGCCAGCGGCCGGCCAGCGCCCACTACAAATAAGAAAGCGAAGGATGGCCGAGCCCGCGCCCGCCCCCCGCGTCAACAAGGCGCTCATGGCCTCGTACGTGAACCGCACGGTCGCCCTCGTTGGCAGCATGGAGAGCTGGACGGGCAACAGCGCGATCATCAAGGCCTCGGACGGCGGCCTCGTTACCGTGATCCCGGCGCCCGGCGCCGACTACTCGAGGTACAACGTCCGGCCCATGTCGCCAAGAGCTCATGTATAAGGAGTGTAGCAAGTTCATCGAAGTCATTGGACTCGTCCAGCCTGACGGCTCGCTCCAAGAGTTCAAGTGCACGAGCTTTGGCGACAACTTTGGTACACGCAGCATCTCCGGAAGAGGCCCTTAGCGTCCTGTAGATCTCGGCAACTACGACAAGCTCGTTACGCTCATGCACGGCAAGTTCGCGCCGATGTTTATCTAACGCCCGTCTATGAATTTGCCGCGTCGACTGTGGTTTCTTGGGCGACTGGGGTGGGCAATGGCGGGTGCTGCTTGAAGCCAGCCGTGAGAGGCGCTACGGGCTTGACGCTGGCGACATCCATGCAAGCCACCTACAGACGCCTTCAACACACACGCCTGCGCGATACCCTGCAGTGTACCTGCACGATGGACAAGTGGGTTTGCGGCAGGAAGATGCTCTGATACAAGTGAAAGTGGCGGTAGTACGTGTGCGTCACGTAGTCGACGATGCGGGTGACGTCGGTGGCGTCAAAAATTCCTGTGCTCATCGGCGGCCGCTCGACGCTGTGCCGCAGGAGCATAGCCTGGAAGCGCCCAAAGCTTCCGGGCAGCGTCGGGAGCGCGCGCAGGTCCTTCTCGCCGTGAAGGAAGAGGTCCGTGAGCACGAGGCTGTGCACGATCGCCAGCACCGTCGAGGTGCGCTCGGCGCTGAACTCGTGCTGCTTGGTGAACGCGTACAGGTACATGTACATGTCCACGACGAGGTGCAATGGCGCCGGCGCCTTGCGCGTGAAGAGCGGGCTCGGTGGGAAGGTGAAGACATTGGCGAGGTAGTCGCGCAGCTGCGCCGGCTCGTGGATTAGCCCGAGGTCCAGCACGTGGTCCTCCGAGAGGTACCGCCAGCGCAAGCAGTCCGTCATCGGTGGTTTCAAGTGTTATAACAGTTGCAGATGAGTATCTATTCCGGTGTTACGTGCTTCTCTTTACAACAGCAACAAGTCGGGCTGCTCCATGTACTTCTTGAACGCCTGCAAGAACTGACCAGCAATGACGTCGTCGACGACTCGTCGGTCCGACGAGAGCGTCACGTTCATGAGCGTCGCCTTGCGCGGCTCGCCGTCGGCGGCTGCCGGCGCCACGAGCTCGACGCGGCCACGGCCAACTGCCATGATGCACGCCTGCGGCGGGTTGATCACGGCCGTGAACGAGTCGATGCCAAAGCCACCGAGGTTCGAGATCGTGAAGCTGCCGCCCTGGAACTCCTCGGGCTTGAGCTTGTTGGCGCGGGCGCGGCCCACGAGCTCCTTGAAGGTGCCGTTGATGCCGACGAGGCCAAGGTTCTGGACCTTGGGCACAATAGGCGTGATGAGGCCCGTGTCCGTCGCCACGGCCACCGAGATGTCGACGGACGAGTTCGGGACGATCTGCTTCAAGACCGGGTCCATGCCGCAGTTGGCTTCCGGCACGTCGCGAAGCGCGCAGGCGACGGACTTGAGGAGGAAGTCGTTGAGCGAGACCGCGACGCCGTGGTCGTTCTTGAGGCGCTTGCGGAGCTTCATGATCGCGTCGATCTCGCAGTCAATCGACGCATAGTTGTGGGGCACAGTGACCTTGGACGCGGTCAAGCGCTTGGCGATGATCTTGCGCATGTTCGAGAGCGGGAGATCCGTGAACGGGCCATCCGCAGCAGGCGCCGCCTTCGCGACGGGCGCAGCGACGGGCGCAGCGACGGGCGCGGCCACAGGCGCGGCAATCGGCGCGGGCTTGGTCTCAAAGTGGGCCGTGGGGAGGAGCGAGCGCTTGCCCAAAAAGTGAATGCGGGGCACGCGGTGCGCGCTCGTGGCGGGAGCAGACGCAGCAGCAACAGGCGCGGCAGCGACAGGCGCAGCAGCAGCGGGGGCAGGGGCAGCGTCACCAGTAAGCTTGGCGATGTCACCGCTCTTGAGAAGGGCGGCGTACGTTTCTTCGTCTTCGACAGTGAAGGCCAAGAGCGTGCCAACGTCAACGGACGTGCCTTGGGCGACGAGGATCTTGGCGAGGACGGCCTCGTCCTGCATCTCGTAGTCGACGGTCGCCTTGTCCGTCTCGACCTGGCAGAGAACGTCGCCGGCGTTCGCCATCTCGCCTTCCTTCTTGAGCCACGCGGCGATCGTGCCGGACTCCATCGTGGGCGAGAGGGCGGGCATGAGGAGCTTGGTGACGCCATCCGGGAGCGACGAGAGGCGGCGCATGCCCCACGTGGCACGCTTGGCGAGAGGCGGCGTCAAGGCGGCGAGGCGCAGCATAGCAATTGACTGTGTGGGAGTCACTGGATTTGTGGGTCACACGAAATGCACCAATCATCCGTCGTCCGGATAAACGGCGCAGAGGCTGCCCACGCCGAAAAATCCAGCAGCGTTTTTACCTCCGTGGAGTATGAAGAGTGGCCAATTTTAATTCCCAGCCCCCTCGTCCGACGTCGGCGACGGTGATGACGAAGGCGGCGGCCCATGATGTCATCGCGGCCTTCCCGCGGCCATGGACCTTGGACGACTGTCGGTCGACGCTTTGCAGTTTCCACCGCTAGGGACATGGTCCATGCATGTTCAATTTGCATCGGCGGGGGTTCCATGGCACCGCAAGCGGCGGTTGTCCGGATAAAGGGAAAGTCCCTCGGAACCGAAAGGACACGCTCTTCCGAATGGATTTCACCGAGGTAACCGGGCGTGAAACGGAGCTTAAATTAAGATGTCGGTCGCGCAGGACAAGGTCCCGAACGACGAGTACGAGGTGCTCGAGGCGCTCGGCGAGGGCTCGTACGGCAAGGTCTTCAAGGCCATGCACCGCAGCTCCGCGCGTGTCGTCGCGCTCAAGGTCGTGCCAGTCGAGAGCGACGACAAAGACATGGCCGACCTCCTCAAGGAGATCAAGATCCTCCAGAAATGCCAGTCGCCCTACATCGTGCAGTACTACGGCAGCATGCTCTACGAGGGCAGCATGTGGGTACGACCGGCTTTGTCATGAGTCGCATGCGACGCGTGGCGTAGATCGAGATGGAATTCTGCGAGGCGGGCTCGGTCGCCGACATGCTGCGTGTCTCTCCAGCGGGCGTCTTGAGCGAAAAAGAAGTCGCCGCCGTCTGCGCCAACGTCGTGAAAGGCCTCGCGTACCTCCACGACCAGCGCAACATCCATCGGGTGCGTCTGACGCTGCGAGGCGCTCATGTGCAGATCTTTGGCGCAGGACATCAAGGCCGGCAACGTGCTGCTCTCGTCGAGTGGCCTCGCCAAGCTCGGTACAAGCTCTCTGGACGACAACATTGTTTGTAGCTTTTCGTAGCCGACTTTGGCGTCTCGGCGCAGCTCACCAACACGATCAACAAGCGCAAGACCGTGATCGGCACGCCGTTCTGGATGGCTCCCGAGGTCATCCAGGAGACGCAGTACGACTGCAAGGTAGCATCGCCCATAGCGACTTGATCACTCAGTGGTACACTCAGGCGGACATCTGGTCCTTGGGCATCACGGCCATTGAGATGGCGGAAGGCGACCCGCCGCTTGCGTCCATGCACCCGATGCGCGTACGACGAGATACCTTGGCGTCGATAAAAATCATATTTGCTGTAGGCTATCTTTTTGATCCCGAGCCGGCCGTCCCCTACGCTCAAGGAGCCAGCCCAGTACTCGCCAGCCTTCTCGGACTTTCTCGCGCTGTGCTTGAAGAAGAGCGCGGCGGACCGTCCGTCGGCCGCCGATCTCCTCTCGGTATCCACTCTCTACCTCCGTCGACTTAAGCATGGACTGCGCGTAGCACCCGTTCATCAAGAGGGACGTCGAGCGCCTCGAGTCGACGCACGCGGCGGGCTTGCCCGTGCTGCAGGAACTTGTGGACCGCAACCTCGAAGCGATTTCGACCGACCGCGTCCACATCACAATGACCGAGTCTGGCGACTCATCCACGATGGTCGCGTCGACGTGCCGTGTGTCGACCGACACCAGCAGTGACTGCGGGACCATGGTTTACCGGGGCACCGGAAGCACCCCCTCCGGCGCGCGCGACACGACGGAGCTCTACGGCACAGTTGTGCACCGGGGTACGCGCCTTGCGGCTCCGTCGTAGTGCTGCATCGTCGTGTAGGGACATCGGATGCGTTTGGCACGATGGTGGCCAAGGACTCGCCGCAGAAGCCGCCGACGCAGATCGAGCGCGCGCCGGCCGAGCCTTCGTTCATGAAGTACTTTCGCCTCGGCAGCGGCAGCGATGCCAACCTTCTCGACGCCAAGAACAGCACGATCCGCCCGACGTCGACGACGGTTCTCAGCGCCTCGGTCCGCGCCACCACCTCTACTCCATCGAACTCACTCTTCTACTATCGTGCTAGGCCAAGTCGGTGACGCAGGCGCTCCTGCAGCTCGAGGACAAGTACGAGAAGGACCGCGTCGCCCTCGAGAAGACCTACCTTCTTGAGAAGGCGCAGCTCGAGGCGCAGCTCGCGACGCTTATGCATTAAGTCGTTTCTATTTTACCTCCTCTCGCGCTGCCACGTTTTTGTCCGGATACGCCGCAAGATCTCGATATCCGGATAGTCGGTTGCCGGCGATCCGCAAAATATAAGAATGCAGCGGGACGAGGAGCAGGAGGCGCTGCTGAGCGAGGCGACGACGAGCGTGCGCCAGAGCGCCTTCTACATGAAGCGGGCCATGGACGCCGGCGCCAACGATGCAGACATTGCGCTCGTGCTAAAGCACGCGGCCGACTTTCTGCGCGAGCTGCGCACGTCGCTGCTGTCGCCCAAGAACTACTATGAGCTGTACATGCTCGTGGCCGACGAGCTACATGCACTCGTGGCCTACATCGAGACGCACCGCGCGTCCATCAACCTGCGCAAGCTCTACGAGCAGGTACAGAGCAGCGGCAACGTCGTGCCAAGACTCTACCTCCTCGTCGCGGTGGGTGTCGTCTACATGCGCAGCGACATGAACCTCGTGCGCGAGCTGCTCAAGGATCTGGTCGAAATGGTCAAAGGCGTACAGCATCCGCTGCGAGGACTCTTTCTGCGCCACTACCTCGTTGTCTCGGTCAAGGAGCTGCTTGGCGCCGTCGACGTGGCGGACGCGCTCGCGTTCCTGCTCCAGAACTGGGACGAGACCAACCGGCTGTGGATCCGCATGCAGTTCCAGTCCAACATCAAGGACAAGAAGCAGCGCGAGAAGGAGCGCCAGGAGCTCAAGCTGCTCGTGGGCACGAGCCTCGTGCGCGTGAGCCAGCTCGATGACGTCTCGAGCGCCGTGTACGCCGCCGACGTGCTGCCGCGCGTGCTCGAGATCGTCATCAACTGCAAGGACAAGATTGCGCAAGTCTACCTCATGGACTGCATCATCCACGTACTCTTGCTTCAGCATGTAAATGCCTCATCCTAGTTTGCAGGTGTTTCCGGATGAATTCCACCTCCAGACCATCCCCGCCTTTCTCGGCGCGCTCAAGGACCTCAACAGCCTCGTGGACATCACGGAGCTCGTCCTCGCGCTCCTCCAGCGACTCACCAAGTACCACGAAGCCAACGCCTCCCACGGTACGAAGTTTCCGATGGATTGATATTTCGATACATGGATAGGGTTTCCGGAGCAGGACGCGCTCTTCGAGGCCCTCGCAGCGTGCGCGGCGTCGGCGGTCGAGCAGCGCGAGGCGTCGCTTCCGAGCGCGTCGCTCCTCGGGCTCTACGCCGGCCTTATGGAGTTTGTGTTTGCGTGTTTTCCGCCCCGGCCACGAAGTACGTTGCGAAACTCTTTGCCGCGGCCACCGACTTGCTCGTGCGCGTCAAAATGTACAAAATCACCCAACTTGTTTGGATGCTGACATGCGCGCAGGCGGTCGGATGCGGTGATCGCCGCTGGCGAGCGTCTCGTGCTCGTGCCCATGAACGCGCTCGGCCACCAGCTCGTGGACGACGCGGAGATCACGCGCTGCGCCAGCGTCGTCCTGCAGTGGCTGCCAACTGTCGATCGAAAGCGCCTCGCGATGCGCTGGGGCAGCGTGCTCCTCCGGCGCCGCGAGACGCTCGACAGCGCGGCGTCGGTCGAGAAGGCGTACACGCTGCTCCTTCCTCTCATCCGAGACGACGGCGACGACGGACCGCCAAGCTCGGTCGCCTCACGCGTGCGTGGCCCCTCGTCTCTTGCCATAATATGACACTGCATCGATAGGCGGCATTCGAGAAGGAGCAGCACCTCGTGGCCAAGATTGCGCACCTGCTCCGCCACCCTAGCGCCGACGTCCAGTTCCAGGTACTCGACCTCCCCGCTTCATGAGAATGTACCAAGTCGGAGCAGATGTACAGCCAGGCGCGGCGGCTCCTCGGCCAGGGCGGGCTCCAACGCATCCGGTTCACGCTCGTGCCATTGGTGTTTCTCTCGCTCCAGCTCACGCAGCGCGTGTCCAGTGACAAGAGCGGAGTCTCGCCGCGCGAGGTGCTGCAGTTTGTGCACGAGATGGCGACGGCGCTCGCGTCCAAAGTCGAGCTGGTCGAGACGCCCGTGTTTGTCAATATCTTTTTGCAGTGCGCGCTGACGGCCGACGCCTGCGGCCTCGAAGCGATCGCGTACGAGTTTCTGACGCAGGCCTTCATCGTCTACGAGGACCAGCTCAGCCAGTGCGCGCACCAGCTGGTCGCGCTCGAGGCGATGCTCGGCGCGCTCCGCCATTGCGCGCACCTGACGCCCGCGAACCTCGACACGCTCGCGACCAAGCTCACGCAGTACGCAGCCAAAGTGCTTCGGAAGAAGGACCAATGCCGCATGGTCGCGTCCTGCGCGCACCTCTTTTGGCGCCCGGTACAACGATTTGACGTCCTACGAGTAAGAACAGAGTTGCTTTCGCATAGGGCGGCCACGGTGTCCGCGTCCTCGAGTGTCTCCAGCGCGCGCTCAAGATCGCCGACGGCTGCACGTCGTCGGCGGCGCAGGTCGCGCTCTTTGTCGACATTTTGGACGAGGTTGGTCCATGTTATTGACATCATGCGACTTTTCACGTCGTGTCTAGTACTTGTACTTTTCCTGGCGCGCACGCCCGAGGTACTCTGCGACAATCGAATGCAATGCAATGCAATGGTCTTGTAGATCACCAAGCAGTACCTCGTGGGGCTCATCGCGCTCGTCAAGGAGCACCTCGAGAACATGGAGTCGGGCCCCGAGAAGGCCGAGATCGAAGCCCACTACCGCAACACGCTCAAGCACATCGAGACGGTCGAGTGGTAGGCGTGATTATAACGCTTAAGAAACGAACTCGACATGTACGTGACGCCGCCAAGCACGAGCGACGAGACGCCGAGCGCCCGCAGCACCATCATGCGCCACACCGAGTCCTTGACGCGCTGCGTGTCCTGGCGCTCGAGGTACTACGAGGCACGTGGTGAGCTTTTTGTTTTGCAAACACCTCGAAAAATGGCGTACGTCGAGGACGCTGGCGGCCGCGAGACAGAGTTCTCCGCGGCGCGGCGACGTCCACGGCACGTTGTGCTGCTCGAGGCTGGCTTGGAGCGCCGCGATTGCCTGCGGCTGCTGGACAAGCACGCGCAACCCGTCCTTGGCGTCGTCGTGTAGGCCTACAGAGCCCGCGTGAGGTGCACGCAAGCGACATGGCGTACCGTGTGGCCGGAGGTGTTCGACGTGGAGCCAAAGGAGCGACGGCGCAAGGGACGCGGGAAGGGTGCGCAGGTCGAGCAGCATCGGGTCGGTCGCGCTGGCCTGTGTGTGCACTTCGGCGAGGCAGTTGGAGTAGTCGCGGCTGCCCATGAGACTCAGGAGCACGTGGGGCGGCACGACGGCGCTGAGCGCGCGAAACTCGTGCAGGCCGACGACGTAGCCGCGGCGCCACATCTCGTCAAACGCGAGGTGGAACTGGTCGTACTGCTTGGCCTTGTAGAAGGCGACGAGCATGTCGGTCAAGATCGAGGTCGGCACGCGCGCGCCGGGGCTGAGCTTGTGCAGCTTGAGGTAGCAGCCGTACGCGTCGTGCACGAGGCCGCTGGTCACGAGCGCTTGGAGGAGCGCCGCCGAGCACCCATGCTCGACGATCGGGACGAGGTCCAGCGTGATCGAGACGCTGAGGGTCCGCGCCATTTTGCGCGAGAGGCGCGGCTGGACGAGCACCCGCAGCAGACAGTCCAGAATCTCGCTCGAGGGCGGCCCGCGGTACGCCTGGTGCACCAGCGGGATCGAGCCGTGGAGGTTGAGGTAGTCGAGCGTTTCGATCGCTGCAATCAAGAGCGCAGGCGATGGCGCCACCACCTGCGGCTCGGTGAGGTCGCGCTGCGCGAGCGCATAGCTGATGGTGAGGCTCTCGGCGTACGCGTTGTTCTGCGCCTTGAGGAGGTGGAGGAGGCAGGTCGCGTCCTTGGCGAGGAGCGACGCGAGCTTCATGGCCGATATCGAAGACGGCAGTACGATCCAGTTGGGCGGTAGCACCTTGGCGTCGTGGAGCGTCCGGATGTACGCTAAAAAGTTGGCATGCATGATGCTGCTCGATGCCGACGCCATCTTGTCTTGCGCGGGCACGGCGCCGTGGCCCATGACGGTCGTCGCACTCTTGAGCAGCTGCTGCTGCGTCGTGTGTGGCGTGCGCTGCCACGTCGACGGCGTAATGTGCGCGAGCTGCGCGAACGCATCGAGGTACTTGTACTCTTCCAAGAGTGCGTACACGTGCGAGAACTCGACGACGTCGCGCAGCGCCGCTGCCTTGAGCGTCGTCGGGTCTTCTATATCGAGCTCCTGTAGCTGACTTTGCACGCGCACGTCTTCGTCGCGGAGGCGGTCGAGGCGACCTTGGAGAATGGCCACCTGCGCGGCCTTGGCACTGTCGTTGGCCGCCTGCGCCAGCAGCGCCTTTGAGAGCTCCGCCAGCCGGGGCTCCTGGAGGCGCACGGGCTGCGGCGTGGACTCGACGATCTGGACAGCGCGGTGGCTGGCGTCGCTCGCGCTCAAGGAGCCCGCGGCAACGAGCGACTGGAGCTTCTCCAGCGCCCGGTACCGACGTTGCATCTTCGATGTCTTGACCAATCACAAATCCCGACACGGCCGCCATGTTTACGCGCACTAAATAATGTATTTACGGCAGCTAATTGTGGCAAGGAGAGGCGTTTCATGGATCTGGACGACGACGGACTCGTCGGGTGCTTGGTCCTCTCGGATGCGGGCCACGTCCTCGCCGACCACGCGCTTCGTCCTTCGGGCCTTCGCCCGGCGCCCTTAGCCTCGCTCGTCGCCACGCTACAGCAGTTCAACCACGGGTATGCCTACGTAGCAGTGGATATGCTGCTAAGCGCGGCAGGTAGGCAGCCCATGGCCATGCTCATGCTGCAAGAGCAAGCAGTTGTCGTCGTGAGCTCCAATGCGGCTCCGATCCTCGTCGTTCTCGTGTGCGCGGCAGAAGCCGACGCGGGCTTTGGGCGGCTGGTACACGACGGCGTGATGAGGCAGCCACTGACCTTGCGTCGCAGGTCGGCGCCAACGTGCTGCACATCTGCACTCGGTACTTTGGCCACGCAGCGCTCGATGGTATCGTCGCAGGTCTCAAGAAGGAAACGGAGGCGCAGTCGACGGCCTACACCCTCTCGTCGGCGCTCGAGGGTCAAGCACCTGCGAATCATTGCGCGTTTGGCGCCTTTGAAGCAACGGTTCTCAGCCCTTTTCTGGACACTGCTATCAATCTGAAGCGGTCCCTGCAGCGACATCCTCGCGCCTTCTTTATCAACAGCATATTGGACGAAGTTGTGCCGCCCGCGCCACACGCTTCGGCGCTCCTTCATGGTATCCTCTGCGTTGCCCGGGATGTCGTCGACAACGCCAGCACCGGATTTTGGACCGCCCGACCGATCGGTACAGCTCGCATGCGGCAACCATGGTAATATACCGCTGCTGTCTTGCAGGGTCGCGCCAGACGACCTACGTGGGACTCGCTTCCTTTGGGGTGCGTGCTTTTAGCTCGAAAAAGTGCAGTGTGCACTCTAAGCCTACAATAGGTCCCAGGCTTCTGCGCTGCGTTTGTCTACGAAGGGCCGGATAAGTGGTTCGATGCGCTGCCGCCTTTAACGACGACGACAGTCCACGTCCCTCACGCGAGCCCGTGGAGCGTGGCCCAGGGCCTTCATGCAGCCAATGCCCGTGGAGCGCTCGAGGATCTTTGCGCTAGCTTTGCCAGCCACGACGTGTCACGCGTGCTCGAGTCACCGCGACCACCCGAGCCCGTAAGGCAGAATGACTAGCTTTCTTACTTTGACTTGTGCAACTTGGCCTCCCGCGCTTGCTGTACCATGCGCCGCGCCCGTTCGTTCACTCGGTCGATTTCGATCTGCGCCTCCGAGGCTTCGCGGTCCAGCGCTAACTGCAGGCGCGCGAGCTTCTGCCTCCGATACGCATCGTCCAGCGGAATCGCCTCGGCGCGAGGTCGCAGTGATGTGGGCGAAGACGTCGCGACCACATTGCCATCGGCGTCGACCTCGATGGGGATTGGAAACAAAGACTACAGCACCAAGAACTTAGTCGACGCGAAAAGCTGTCCTCGTACCCGAAGCATCTTGCAGCGGGGCGGCGGCCGCAAGCACGCGCCGGTTGCTATCGATGTAGCATGATATGCAAAAGGAGAAGCAGCAAGGTCAACGTACTCGGGTCGAAGAGCGCGCCGTGGACCTTGCACTGGAGGACGCCATGCGCAAAGAACTCGGCGTCGCTCCAGTCCATCTCGAGCGCCACGTGGCTGCACTGGTTGACGTAGGCTATGGGGCGGCCGTCGTCCAGGAACACAAAGGCGTCGACCTGCCCACCCCACTTGAACTTGAGCGCTCGCGTCGGCGGAAGCGCGCGCAGCGCCGTCACCGACGCAATGACCTCGCGCCCGACGGCGTGGCACCAGCGGCGCCCCATCATGGTTCCGGTTGCGCAATCGCCAAGAACAATGTTCCGTGTTATAACTGTTAGGTCAGTGTTATTGCCACACAGGGTGCCACGTCATGACGGCCTCCTACTTGTGGTCGTGTTTAGTGAACGGTCCGCCGCCGACACCAGCGTCCAAGCATGCTTCGTTCGCCTGCGCGGCCGTGAGGAGTGTGCTGGGCGCGGCCGCTTGCGGTGCTTTGGCGGCGCTCGACGACGCCTCGAACCGCCCCTCGTAGGCCCAGAGGCCCATCGCAGGGTTGGAGATGTAGTAGAAGCGGCGGCCATTCGCCTCGTGCCACCCGTCGCGTTGCGCCGAAGGGTTGGCGATGCTGTATTTCTCGAGCATGGCTTGGAGCGGCGCGTACTCGAAGCCGACGCCCTCGACCTCGTCCTGCGTGAGGCCGTTCGGCGCGCACGCGTAGACGATGCGGAACCGGTTCTCGGACGAGCCGTGGATGAGGTGCGCGGCGGCGCTGAGGTTCTTCATGAGATCGCGGTTGGCGTGGATGTGTGCAAGGACTTGCTACAATCGCAAAGAGATTATATCACATTGTCCACTATGAAGAGGGTGTACCGGCGTCGTGCGGTAGCCGTACTTGCGGATGAGCACGTCGATCTGCTTGTCTTCGCCAAAGTGCGTGACGCCGGGCGCAAGCACGACCAGCGTGCCGTGGTCCGCGATCGCCATGCGCGTGCGGTAGATGCTCTTGTTGCCGAGCCACGTCGTCTTGAACTCGTCCGGATCCAGATACACGACGACCTACAAGCGCATGAGGTACCATGCCGCCGCCACTCGTGTCTACCTCGTCCAAGGGCGACGGCAATAAGGTGAAGTTGACTTGGAGCGAGAGCGCAGCCGCGCGCGTAAAGCACTCGTCGTCGTCGCCGATGAAGACGCCCCGCGTGACGACAGATCCGTCATCGCTAGTGCGTCGTCATCAGGTGTCAGCGAATCAAAACGGTCCGACGCACCGCCGCCCGATGACGGTCTGTACGTAGAGCAGCGGGAGGTCGCGCAGAAAGTGCTCGGACGCGTAGTTGAGGATGCGTCGAAGCGGGTTGTTGGCGCGGCCTACCCCACGCATCGCAACCGAGTCGCTCGAGATCGAGTCGTCGCACCCATCATGCGCTCCATGCCGTAGACGGCGCCGATGAAGTGCGAAAAGTTGATTGCGTCGCTGCCCCCTGCGCACTCGCGTTGCGCAAAGCCCGCGATGAAGACAGCGTCTCGCACCTGTGCCCACAAAGAGGTTCTTGTTGTAGTTGGCCATGCCCATGACCTCGTGCGGCACCACTTGCCCAATCGAGAGCACGAGGTCGTGCTGTCCCTCCCAAATCTACGCGAGTGTAAGCTAAAGAACAAGGGCTGCGTACGAGCTTGTTGAGCTGCGCCGGCCACGGCTCGTTCACTTGGCCGTCGCTGGCCTCTTGCACGAGCTCCTTGGGCACCTCGCCGATCGTGACCACGTCGTTCCTGCCGCAATGTAGCGCGAACGTTTTCAAGGCATAGCGCTCACCGCCAATCGTGCACGCGGAAGAGGTCATGCGGCACGTCGCCAAACATCTAGGCAACCGGCGTTGCCTGAAAATTGGCCCGATGCTGCGCTACCTTGGTGATCTCCTCTGGCGTCATGGGCGCGTGCGTCCCGAGGGCGGGCATGATGTCCGTCACGTGCTCGCCAAAGTAGGCGTAGGCGTGCTGCGTCACGATGCCCGACTTGCTACGCAGCTGTGAGCGTATGATGCTACGGCCCATGGCGTACGAGTGGAAGCGCGTAAAGTCGGGTGGCACGAGCATGACCTTGCGCTTCGCCTTGCCGTGGAGCTTGTCCAGCGCGGTGTAGAGCGCGCACTTCAGCCCATCGTCCGAGATCTCGGTCGTCGGCGAACCCTCGCTGTAGTAGAGGACCATGCTGATCCCCTGGCGACAGAATAGACAGTGGGAAGATCGCACGCCACCTGCAACGCGTGTTCATTGGCCAAAAGCCTGGCATTATCTCGCTTTTCATTGGCCGCAAGACTCTGATGTTGATTGGCTATATATCCAGCGATTATGCAAACTGGTGCACTCAAACTGGCCGAACCGCTGCGTCGATCGCAGTCGGTGCTGTCTCTATTATACCCTCGGAGGACTCGGTCCCCACGCGTTGCAGAAGCTATCACTACTCTTGCCCAGCGTGCTGGATACATAGTACTACTACCTACTGAAGAGCTCGCGTGGACCGAGGTCTTTGCTCCATGTAATAGTACCGCCACTGGAATTATTTGCCATCACAAGTAGCCCTTCGCCCAGGATGGGGCAGTATATCCTGCAGCTATTGAGGACGGGGACGGCGAAGGGCACTCCACTGCTGGCCGTCGGTCGCATCGCATCGACGCAGGAGCGGGCGTCTAGTTGGAAGTTGCCTTCAATGGTTGCCGTTTCACCTGGATTCTTGACGTCCGGATACGGGTTTATCCGGCGATTAGTTGACTCCCCAGGCTGGCAGAAGCGTTCAATTGTCGCCCGACGCAAGCAGCATGCTCACGAAGCTCACCCGCCGTCCCCACCTCCGGTCGCTGGCCGCGCGCCATGCGACGACGGCGTCGCTGCAGCTCAAGGAGTACGACCTCGTCGTCATCGGCAGCGGGCCGTCCGCGGTCCAGTGCGCCATCGAGTCGGTCAAGAAGGGCAAGACCGTCGCCGTCATCGACAAGAAGGCCGGCATTGGCGGCGTCTGCGTGCACACGGGCACGATTCCGTCCAAGACCTTCCGCGAGTCCGTGCTCCATCTCTCTGGCTTCCGCCACCAAGGGTACGCTCCGCCAGCCGCCTCTCGCAGCGCATCATCGCACGTAGGTTCTACGGCAAGTCGTATGCGCGCGACAACATTACGCTCAACGACATTCTCGAGCGCGTGAACACGGTCGTCTCCAAAGAATGGACGTGATCCAGGCGCAGCTCAAGGCCGCGCGCGTCGACCTCGTGCCCGGCCTCGCGCGCTTCGAGAACGAAAACGAAGTGTCGGTCGAAGGCGACGACGGCCAGCCGTACGTGCCAACGCCGCTCGCTCTGACCATCTCATAGCCTTGTAGCACGCGCCTCCGCGGCAAGAAGTTTCTCGTTGCGTGCGGGACGCGGCCGGCGCACAGTCCGCTCGTGCCCTGCGACGGCAAGATCATCCTCGACAGCGACCAGATCCTCAACCACGACACGACCAAGCTGCCCAAGTCCTGGATCGTCGTCGGCGCCGGCGTCATCGGCATGGAGTACGCGTCGATGCTCAACGTGCTGCCGGGCATCAACGTCACGGTCGTCGACGGCCGCGCCGAGATCCTCAGCTTTTGCGATGACGAGATTGTGAGCTCTCTCAAGATGGAGATGCGGCACAAGGGCGCGCGCTTCCTCCTCGGCGAGTCCATCAAGAGCGTCGAGCACTTCAAGAACGGTGTCAAGGTCGAGTTCAACAGTGGCAAGGCCATGTTCGCCGAGGCGCTGCTCTACTGCGTCGGCCGCCAGGTACTACGACAAGCAACCACCTTGGATGCTATCTTGGAGCGTGCTCGTAGGCCAACACGGATGGCCTCAACCTCGAAGCGGTCGGGCTCTCAAAGAACCACCGTGGCCTCATCACGGTCAACGAACAGTACCAGACGTCGCACCCGCACATGTACGTTCTGCATATTCGCAAGTGAAAGCGTCGACTCGTGACGGTGTAGCTACGCGGCGGGTGACTGCATTGGCGCGCCGTCGCTGGCGTCGACGAGCATGGAGCAGGGCCGACTCGCGGCGTGCGACATGTGGAGCGACAAGGACCAGACGACGTCGCAGCTCGAGTCGGGCAACTACCCGTACGGCATTTACACGATCCCCGAGATCTCGATGGTCGGCAAGACGGAGCAGCAGCTCACAAAGGAGGGCGCCAACTACGCCGTGGGCCTCGCCAAGTTTTCCGAGCTCGCCAAGGGCCAAATGAGCGGCGACATTGAAGGCATCCTCAAGCTTCTCTTCGATCCCGTCTCGCTCCAGCTCCTCGGTGTCCACGCGATCGGCCACGGCGCGACCGAGATCATCCACATTGGCCAAGGTACTTTTAGCTTTTGGTGTTTCTGCGGCTCAGCACTTATCTAGTGGCCATGGCCATGAACTGCAAGATCACGTACTTCCGCGACGCTGTCTTCAACTACCCGACGCTCGCCGAGGTACGACGCATGGATTGCGCCCTCTGCGATTGCTTAACACACTGGATTAGGGCTACCGCGTCGCCGCGCTGAATGGTCTCGGGCGCCTGACCAAAGAACAAAATTAACCTGCAATACACACCCCTTGACGCGTCCATTTCAATTCTCCCCGTTAACACTCCACGTGCTTCCAGGTCCGCGGCAGTCGGAGAGAAGCAAGGTGTAAAAGGACAACGTGGTTTTATGTTAACATGCACAGCTGCGCTCGCTTCTAGCTGACCTAACGTCTCAACGCGGCGCCCAAAGCGACGCCCGCAACGCCCGCCGCCGCCATCAAGGCATAGCTGATCGAGATCGGGGCAGCGCTAGGATCCAAGACACTGTGAGTACTGTTTTGGTGGACGAAGGCGCTGGGCTGCGCACGCTGCGCGTCCAGGATCGTCTTACCAAGGAGCTAACACAGACGATGTTTATGAGTCCTCGAGTCTCCATCGAGGATGGCAACGTACTTGGTAGGCGTAGTAGTGCGCGCCGCGCTCGCCCAAGTCTTCGGTCAGCACCAAGTAGATGGGCAAGACCTTGAGGGCGGGGCTGACGCGACCCTTGTCAAAGAGCGCGTCCAAGAAGAGGCTCGACTTGGTGAAGTAGTCGAGGTTCTTGGGCGCGAGACCGCCCGTGATGTAAAAGCCGCCGCGCGGGAGGTACTTGAGCGCAGCGTTACCGGCTTCGCGACCGTAGGCACTAGCACGATGGTGAGCCCACGAGGTTAGGCTACGGATGAGCGTACCGAACAAAGATGTCCATGGCCTGGTTGCAGAGGTCGTCCGTGGGCGCGTTCTTGCCGACGACAGCGCCCTGGAGCGTATCGGCTTCGAGGAACTCGGCGTGGAGCGTCTGGTTGACCTTCTCCGGGAACTTGTCGGCCAAGAAGGCGTAGATGGTGGCGAGGCCCGGGCCCGAGACGATGCGCTCGACCGAGAGGCGCTTGTTGGGGCCAAACTTGTTGCGGAGGTGGTTGTACAGCTCGATTTCAATGTCCGTGACGGGCGCAAAGTCGCTGTGGCCGCCTTCGCACGCGTAGCACTCGTACGTGCCGTCGCCCGACGGCGTCAAGAAGCACTGGCCCAAGCCCGTGCCGGCACCAACGGTCGCGATCGGCGCGTGCTTGTCGGGCACCGCGTCGTTGAGCGTGATGTACTCGTGCGGGCGGAGCGTCAAGAGGCCGTAGCCCATGGCGGCAAAGTCGTTGATGAGCTTCACGTGCGGGATGCCGAGCTCGCGCTCGAGCACTTCGCCCTTGATCGACCAGCCAAACGCAATGTTGGTAAAGCTACGCGCCGCCGTGAGCATAAATGGTGCACATGGGACACACGTACACAACAGAGTTGTCCAAGATCGGGCCGGCGCAAGCAAGCACGCAGCAGGCCGGCGGCTCGTCGACGCCAGCCTCGTTGAGGAAGAGGAGCGCGACTTCGACGAAGCTCGCGTGTTCTTGGTTGAGGTACTTCTTGTTGAAGATGACCTCGCCGGGTGCAATCTTGCCGACGACTGTAGCATGCAGCGTGTGAGGCCAACGTGTCTGCAATGGCGCGACGTACCCGAGGCGTGGGTCTGCGAGCGGGGCACGCGCCAGAGCGAGAGGCGGGTGTTGGTACCGCCGCAGTCGCCAGAGACGATGAGGTCGTAGCTAGCAGGTCGTATGAGTCTTCGAGTCCGTCTTAGTCCGTACGTACTCCTTGTCAGCGAGCAGTTCTTCGCGGGTGCTGGGCATGGTGGTGGTGGAGGGATGGGGCAAAATGCAAAGTGAGGCCGAGATTCTTCGAGGGGCTCCGTCGCGCGTCCTGATTGGTCAAAAAGAAAGATTGCGGGGGAATAAAAATGTGCTTGCACAATACAAACTTCAAGGTGCGACACACCGGAAATAAAAATACGCTTCAACCTCAACAAGCTCCACGTGTGCAACGGGTGCCGGTGAAAATCACGTGAAAATCCAGCGAAATCAAGCAGGCGGCAGTGGCGACCGTCGAGCGCAACACAAGGCGTCCTACTAATACTCGGAATCCTTCGAAGAGGGTTACCTAACCCTCCGAGGGGGTAAACGACCAACGAGGCTCGTGAACGTTGACGTCCCACTGCTGGCTGGTCGGGCGGCTGCGAGGGGACTTCCTCCTTTCTCTGGTCCTTTTTCAGAAGGAACCCATCGCCGACGAACCAGTGGATGGAGCTGCAAAGGCGACCAAGTTGCAGTCACGCGGCGCACCCGCTTGACACCCATGGTCGCCAGGCTTCAAGGTCGACCACGCTTTGTTTGGATCGAGCTGCCATCTGCGCCGGCCAAGAAATCCATCGCGGCAGATGGCCACCCACAAATTCAGCTCCGCACCACAGACAACACACAGCGCCGGCGCAGAGCCAAGGGACCACGCATAAAAACAAGCAAGTCGCGTCGATTGGGTTTAAATACGCAGCGGCGACGCGCCTACGCACCGCACGACAAGCACTCCTCTTCCTCGTCTGGCTGCGCGGCGGTCGGCGCCGGCGCGGCAGTCGGCGCTTTGCCAGCGTTGGCCGCCTGCTGGCGCTTGATGGCCGACTGGTCGACCGTGAACTGGATCGCGTCGGCTTTCGGGCGCGAGCGCATGTAGTACATGCCCGTCTTGAGGCCGCGCTTCCACGCGTAAAAGTGCATCGACGTGAGCTTGCTGACGCTCGGGTCGGCGATGTGCACGTTCATGGACTGGCTCTGGCAGATGAACGCGCCGCGGTCGGCCGCGAGGTCCAGCACGACCTTTTGCTTGATCTCCCAGACCGTCTTGTAGATGTCCTTGATGCGCTTGGGGATCGTCGCCACGTTCTGGACGCTGCCGCCGTCGTGCAAAATCTGGTTGCGCACGTCGGCGTTCCAGAGCCCGAGACCGATGAGCTCCTTCATGAGGTACTTGTTGACGATCGTAAACTCGCCCGCAAGCACGCGGCGCGAGTACATGTTGCTCGTGAACGGCTCGATCGACTCGTTGTTGCCGAGGATCTGCGCCGTCGACGCCGTCGGCATGGGCGCGAGGAGGAGCGAGTTGCGCACGCCGTGGGCCGCGACCTGCGCCTTGAGCGTCTTCCAGTCCCAGAGGTCCGTCGGCGAGACGCCCCACATGTCGTACTGGAACTTGCCCTGCGAGACGGGCGACCCGGCGTACGTCTCGTACGGGCCGAGCTCCTTGGCGAGCTCCATGGACGTTTCCATGGCCGCGTGGTAGATGGTCTCAAAGATCTGGATGTTGAGCTTCTTCGCTTCAATGGATTCGAACGGGTAGCCCATGAGAATGAAGGCGTCCGCGAGGCCCTGGACACCAATGCCGACCGGGCGGTGGCGCATGTTGCTCTTGCGCGCCTCCTCGATCGGGTAGTAGTTGACGTCAATGACCTTGTTGAGGTTGCGCGTCACAATCTTGGCGACCTTGTGCAAATTCTTGAAGTCGAAGACGCCGTCGGTCACAAACTTGGAGAGCGCAATGGACGCGAGGTTGCACACCGCGACCTCGTCCGCGCTCGTGTACTCGATGACTTCGCAGCAGAGGTTGCTCGACTTGATCGTGCCGAGGTTCTGCTGGTTGCTCTTCGAGTTGCACGCGTCCTTGTACAGCATGTACGGCGTGCCCGTCTCGACCTGCGAGTCGAGGATCGCAAACCAGAGCTGCTGCGCCTTGATCGTCTTGCGCGCGCGGCCCTCCGTCTCGTATTTGTGGTAGAGCGCTTCAAATTCGGCGCCCCAGCAGTCGTGGAGGCCTGGCGCTTCGTTCGGGCAGAAGAGGCTCCACTCGCCGTTCGACTCGACGCGCTTCATGAAGAGGTCCGGGATCCACATGGCGTAGAAGAGGTCGCGCGCGCGGTGGAGCTCGTTGCCGTGGTTCTTCTTGAGGTCGAGGAACTCGAAGATGTCGGCGTGCCACGGCTCGAGGTAGATGGCAAACGAGCCCTTGCGCTTGCCACCGCCCTGGTCGACATAGCGCGCCGTGTCGTTGAAGACACGGAGCATCGGGATGATGCCGTTGGACGACCCGTTCGTGCCGCGGATGTAGCTGTTGGTGCTGCGGATGTTGTGGATGTTGACGCCAATGCCGCCCGCCCACTTGGAGATGCACGCGCACTGCTTGAGCGTGTCGTAGATGCCTTCGATCGAGTCGTCGCGCATCGCGAGAAGGAAGCAGCTCGAGAGCTGCGGGCGCGGCGTGCCGGCGTTGAAGAGCGTCGGCGTCGCGTGCGTAAAGTACATTTGGCTCATGTACTCGTACGTGTCGAGGGCGCCGGCAATGTCTTCCTTGTGGATGCCCACGGCGACGCGCATGATCATGTGCTGCGGGCGCTCGCACACCTTGCCGTCGACGCGGAGGAGGTAGCTCTTCTCGAGCGTCTTGAAGCCAAAGTAGTCGTACTCAAAGTCGCGGTCCGAAATGATGGCCGAGTTGAGGAGCTCCTTGTTGGCCATGATGATCGCGTACACGTCGTCGGCGATAAGCGGCGCCGGCGCGCCCGTCTTGGCGTGCTTGTTGTTGTAGAAGAGCTCAATGTTGTCCGAGAAGACCTTGTGCGTGCTCTTGTGCAGGTTCGAGATCGAGATGCGCGCCGCGAGCTTGGAGAAGTCGGGGTGCTGCGTGGCCTGGTAGGCCGCGGTCTCGGCCGCGAGCTCGTCGAGCTCGGACGTCGTGACGCCCGCGTAGACGCCGGCGACGACCTTTTGCGCGATCAGAATCGGGTTGACGTAGTTGGGGTCGAGGCCGTAGCAGAGCTTATTGATGCGCGCGGTGATCTTGTCGAACTTGACTTCCTCGCTGCGCCCATCGCGCTTGACCACGTACATGCTGCTTCTTCGTCGGCGGCGGCAAATGCGGAACTGACCCCTCGTTTTGGCGCGATCGGCAAGACCTCTATATACTGATATCGCTTCCGAGAGGCACTGGTCCTCCTGCGGCGCTAATTTTGGCGCCAAGAAGATGGCGCCGCGCGCCTTCAGAGCGGTTCGCGCTCGAAATAGCGCGCTAACAAGGGCGATGGAGTCGTCGTCAGGTAGCGTAGTCGATGCTCAGTTCTTAGTCGAATCCAGTGTGCATGGAGAAGCCACCGTTGCTTCACGTTTAGGCTCCGGAAAGCTGGATTTGGCTGCTGCTGGACGTGTAGCAAGGCGGCGGGCGGTTTTACAACGAGCGATCCCACGGCGACTCTGCCCCGTGCTTCCTGCTTAAGGCCCGAATTAGCAGCTGGTGCTACACTCCTCGCTCGTATTGGGCAGGGCCACGTCCCGCCACGCGCTCGCGCGCCCAGAACGGCGTCACAGAACGGGCCAATCGCAGCGCGCGGCGCCAAGTGGCTTCTTGAAGGAGCCCACTACCATGTCTTGCCAACCGTCGTTGAGAGAAGCAACTTCCTCATGAAAGACGTCATGTTATCTAAGGGCTTAGTCGAGCGAGTTGCTAAGGTGAACGTAAAATGTTGGAGAGGTTAATCCAGACCCGCTGGACTCGTGCGGGTCTGACAAGTGCTCTCCCCCCAGCGCAGCCGAACCTTCTACGTGCTTTTGACAGATCCAGGTCCCGTGACCTCAGTGTCCACTCACCCGGAGGCGAGCGACGATAGTATGTTTAGATGGAGGGGTATCTCGTGTGAAAGAGGGCTGCGTCTGGGGCTTTGCTCTCGCAGGGCTGAGGACGCGGACGTGCCATGGAAGGGCGCGCCCGCGGCCTCTCCTGCTGGCGCTTCCGACTGAAAATGCAAACTCGGCACTGCCACAAATTTGCCAGCTTCAATAAAACAGCCAATCCGATGCGGCCAAAGATTCCACCAACTAAACGACTAATCGACTAAACAACTAAATACATGCACTCTCAGCGACTAAACAACGAGAACTAAACGACTAAACAACGGAGCACTCAGCGCGCTTGGATACACAACTGACTGAGAAAGGATAAATGAAGCATTCGTGCGAGTCGACAATGATAAGAAACTATGTAGCCTTGCACAGCAGCGCCACTCGCCGCGTTGCGGTCGTCCAGCAGCCAAACTGGTTAGCACCTGAAACTTTAATTTAGTCAAGACGTGCTAGTTCGCCACGAGTTCGCTGGTCGCACGAACCGGCGAGTGGAGACGGCGGAAGACGCGATGACGCTCAGGCGAGACAACGCCAGCAACAACTGTGATTCTTCTGCGGCAAACGAGACACACGGGGCAGTTTGGTAGATTCTCCGACCACGCAGCCCATGGTGATGGCCGTCATTTCCCCATTGTCGTCGATGCACTGGATTAAAACGCTGCTTGCGCTTCTCGTGGCGCCCGTCGTCAGCCAAGAGGGCGCCTGGTCCATCAACGTCAAGATGACCAACTCGCTCGTGACCAAGTACTTTGACGTAATCAGCGCGTCGTCGAGCTACCTCAACGCGACCTCCGACAAGATTTGCACGACCACGATTGCGACCGTCGACACGCAGCTCGTGTCGGGCACCAACTACCGATACCACGTGAGTGGCTGCGCCATCAACACAGTCCCGGCCGCCAACCGCACCTGTTCGTGCGCCAACAAGACCGTGCGAGCCTACGCTGTTAGCATCTACGAGCCGTGGATAAATACGCGCTTCATCACGGGTGTCGAGGTCGAGCAATCGGCCAGCGTTCCGGGCCGCACGTCGTACGGCCACGTCGTCACAAGCAGCGCCATGGCGTACTACTACAAGGCCTTGAACACGGCGCGTTGGCGTGGCACCACCAACTTCCCCACACTCTGCGCGAACCGATTTACGAGCCTCGACATCATCGCTGGCGGCTTGTACACACTGCACATCCAAACGTGCGCCGTCGAGAGCCATGCCAAGACCGGCCCCGGGTGCAAGTGCAACGGCGCCCCGCTGACCAACTACGCCGTGACGCCATGTCGGGCCTCCTGCGGCTTTTACAACGTCGCGATGGACGAATAAGCTGTCACAATACATGTTGTTTCTGCAAAGACATCTGAGTCGGGCAGTCGCCTCGAAACGAACCGCACGGACAGATGCTTGGTGCGAGGGCTAGAGCCGGGCGGCGCTTTTGTGATGGGACTAGGTGTGTACTATTGCATTATTGCAGCGTCGACTGCTTGGGGATGTTGTTGGTCTCGAGGAGTCGCTGGATGCCGGGGACCAGCGGCCGGTTCTTATGGTACTCGACGCAGCTGTAGGTCGTCAGAATCATCACCACGGACCCTACGCATCAAATCAGTATGAGTCAAGTGCAGGCGATGGCCGCCAACCGCGGAGAATGTCGTCGGGCACACTCAAATGCGTCGACCACGGCGTCCCGTCCGGCGCCAACGAGCCCGCGGGCCACAGGCTTTCGTAGCAGCCCGCGAGGTAGACGGCGACAGCTGCGATGTGGCGCGGCTCGTAGCGTAAGCACACAGTGCTCTTGGATGTGTCGTTGATGAAGCTCCACGCAGCCTTCTTCAAGGCCTTGGTGTTGGCGTCCGAGGTCGCGGCCGCCGCGTGCAGAGCGGCCGCGACAAAGTCCGCCACAAACGTGTACGGGTGTATGACGTTGAGGTCGTACGCAAGCACGTGGAGAAGGATGCACTCGGTGAAGAGGATGGTCTCGGTCTCGGCCTCGACCGTCGGGTTCGTCGGCATGGTCGGTCGGATACTCTCGGGCAGCTTGGCATCGTGTGCGAGCTTCTTGCGCTGAGCGAGGTAGTGCTTTGTGTAGTCGGGGATCTTCATGTAGTGCTCTTCGACTTTGGCCGCGAGGAAGAGACACGTGGCCGCGATGCGCCAGGCGTCGTAGGCCTTGTAGGACTGGACAGCGAAGAAGCTACACGCAGCATGAGACGCGCGCACACTGGCATCGCATTGCGCACCGGTGGAAGAAGATCTTGCCGCTAGCTATAGACAGGGGCGGGAGGCGGAAGATCGCGCCCATCTTCTCGATGAACTCGCAGCAGCGGATGCGGTACAAGTCCATGGTATGGCGCGGGACGCCGTCCCGGCGCGACGGACTGTTCATGAGCTCTTGCTCCGAGAAGATCCACATGTACACGGAAGAGCTCGTCTCGACGTCCGATGATGCCACGTACCGTCGCCGTCTCCTGGGTTCGTCGGCGGGCGCTCGTCCTTGCGCACCTCCCAAGCTGCTGCCAATTTGAACGTAGTCCGTCACGCCGACATCTGATTGGCCAAAAAGCCCCCGTCTCGGCCAATCCGGATCACTCCACGATTAAAACGAAGTGATTTTGCGCGAATCCGGCGCCAGCAGCGTGGCCTTCGATAATCGACAAGCGCGATGAAGGCCGGCGCGACCACCGGACGCTGCTGGTCGTGCTCCAGAGCATGCTCGGCATGGAGATCACGATCGAGCTCAAGACGGAGCACGTGCTCACGGGCATGGTCGAGGAAGTGAGCCAAGGCATGGAGTACGTTGGTGGCCTCGGCGGTGGCGCTCATGCTCTGCCAATAGCGTGCGCTTGAGCCACGTGCGCCAAGTCGGACCCACGGTGCGCGCGTTGCAGACTGTAGCCAACTCACGTGGACCTAGGGAAAGGTGCTGGACCTCGACGAGCTCTTTGTGATGGGCCGAATGATCCTCTACGTGCACATCCCCGACCGGTACCCGCCTCGATTCCGCCTCCACCTCGTGTTCTTACAACCACCTAGGATTCACATCAACACGCACATGAAGGACTACGTAAGCGCCGCAATGGATTACGGTGCTGAGACCTCATGCGCGTCTTGTAGGTGCACATGGTTGAGCGCAACAAGAAGATGTACAAGCGCGCGGTGCGCAAGCCGACACTGGTCAAGCCAAACACATAATTTTTACGCAAGTTATTCATCCAGACAAGCGAGCTGCCTTGGCACGAGGGTCCTAGACTGGCGTGATGCTGGTGACGCTGAGCATCTGCATCCACGGCGCGTCTGTGATGGCGACGTCGTAGGCGGTCGACGGCGCCGGGCACGTGCAGTCGGCGCCCGAGTCGGTGGCCGCGTGCACGGCGCAGCCCTCGACGTGGAAGATGTAGTTCATGCCGCTCACGACCTGGGCCGAGACGCTCGTGAGGCTGGTCGCGCAGACGAACAGCGTGGCGTCGGCGGCGTAGCTGGCAGGCGACGCGACCGCCGAGTAGTATGTCTCCACGAGGCCTTCCGTAACGTTCGTCGTGTTGTGCCAGCCACCGAGCATCGGCTGCGCTGTGAGGAACGCGGGAAGGAGCGAGGCGAGGGCGAAGGCGAGGACGCGGACCATGGTGACACTTGGGTTGGTGGCGGTGATTTGAAAACTGAGGAGTGCAATCTTTGCCGACCTCGGTAGAACCAGAACATCCAGCGGCCGAAGAAAGCCGTTGCAGAGTCATGCGTTGCGGCAACACGATCTGTGGAAGGCCAAGCTGGAAGCCGAGCCAGGTGGGACATAATAGGCCGAGCCAGGTGGGACAGGACTCCTCTACGCTCGACGAGCAAAACAGATGGCGCGTGCATGAGATCCAAGCTGGGCAGCCGGAGCGTCGAACCCCGTGACGCGTCACAGAAAGCACCCGCTCTCGCCATGCTCATGGTTCAAGTGATCGCTGCGCTACACCGCGTCCGCTGATGAAATGTTGAGAATCGCAAGCATGGCGGCCGTCGTAATGCACCACACATCGAGCTGCGTACGCCTTGCTGTTCGACGTCGCGAACAAGAAGGAAGCAGCGTCATCGCCGACGCGTCGTAGCAATACAACTGGCCACCCATACGTACGTACTGGCCAGCGTGAGGCAGAGGACCACCGCGATCTTCCTTCCTGCTGGCTTTTTACCGGCACATATAAATTTCAGAGAATTTCCGCCAGGTTTTCCAGGAGGCGCTGCATCTCGTGTTCTCTCGGAGCAAAAGACGCTTGTGGCCTGGGAGTAAACGCCATGACGCGCAGGCGCGTCGTGTGGACAAGGCCGTCGCCTCGCGGCATCGCAGTCGGACGCTGGTGGTCGTCCGGATACTGTGGCTCGAGATGTAGCGACTCCTACAGCCTCGTGCCCGAGGCAACACACACCAACTCGTGAATTGCTCTGGCGACGACCACTTGTGGTGACCCGCGATGCTCCCTCGTTGAATCCTCGTTCGATGCCATCACAGCTTCAATACCTCGTCAACTGATGTCAAGAAGGCTACCTAATAGCTAGCTTTATTTGTCCTCATCGTTGCCGTAGCTGGCTGGCGTAAGCTTGTATGAATTGGCAGACAGCGCTCACTTGGTATCGATTGCGGACTTCGACCTCGAGCTTTTTGTCCATGGTACGAAGGCACGTTAGGCACTGAGAATTTATGTAATCTTATTCATGCCAGGTCAGGAGGTCGACAAAATTTGGCGTTCAAAAATTAACACGCCAAGACATGGCAACTGGGTTGACTTGTGAGGACGCTTTGGAGAGCACAACGAGAAAGGTCGCATCGACGTCCGAGGCGTACAACAGTAGCGAGTCGAGATACATGATTCCAACTACCATCGTAGTGCCATCTTAGAGGCAACACTACGGGACGCCGATGCCACTTGCCGACATCATCACGTTTGAAATGAAGTCGCCCATAGTTGGCACATTGATACAAGACATTTTGGGGTGTAGAGCAGGCCACGCTGTGTCACCGCTGCCCTTACAACGTGCGCAATGCATGAAAATGATACGAAGCGTTAAAAAGAAAGTTGCCGCATTCGCGAGGTGCAATCCTCGGCGCGTCCACGAATGAGAGCTCGACCTGCAACCACATTATTTCGCCTCAACGAGGTGTCGAGGAGAAATTCAGAGCAATCGACTGCGAATCGTCTGCTTGCACTTGTCAATACACGATGGAAGCAGGTGCGGTCTTGGCGATAGCTTCATTGGTCACTCAATACCTTATCGGAAACATCCTCGTTGTGTCTTTAGTGATCGTGGAAAAAGGTGTGACCGGTTCCGCTCCCTGGCAACAACTAGAACGTGAAACACCAGACAGAGGGAGACCGTACTCTCTAAACACCGGCTAGTGTACCGGTACTACAAAGCAGAACAGAAAGTGACAGCTAAGCTACGTCTACAGACTGCTGCCAAAGACTGTACAGTCCCACATGAACAGGCTTCTCCCGTAGGACTAAACATGCACACACACATCGCCTTGTCCCGGCCTAGTGGTGTTGACGTGGGCTAGGTTCACACCCAGTGCCCCACCACTGTATGCGACCAACGGTCACAAAAGGTCGTATCGCTGGAGGGATGGAGGCTGTCGTCTAAGCTCATTGGCTGACCCAGGGCAACAGATCGCGGTTACGTATAGCATTTTTAGAGCTGCGACGTGCCGGTCGCGCGCGTCGCTCGGTCGTCTAGATAGCGCAATGGCTCGATGAGTCGTCGTGCGCGGGTTATGTGTTTGTAATTTGTTAAGCCTCAACGACGCCAACAGCGGTTTCAGACCTGTAGAGCGGTTTCAGACCTGTAGGGTTATGTGTCGAAGTGCGGAAAGCCACAACATGCATCGCACCGAGGTGTCACCACATTTCCAATACTTTTTGGCGAGCTTTTGTGATCTACCGACGGCGCCAGCAGCCACCGAATCGAAATGACCAAACAGCCATCCATTGCGAGCTTGCTGCGTTGGGTGCCGAGGTGCAAGAGCTCATCATTTGCATTCAACTACCTTTTCAGCACTTTGCCACAACACTTAAGATCGATGCAAGTGGCGTCAGCAGCCAACATGAATGGATTATTGACCAAACCGACGCTAACGGCGTTTTCGCCGCGTCTGACTCCGGCGTGCATGTCAGCGGAGGATCCACCTTGCTACCACAATTCTTAGATGGACTGAAACCTACAGTCTTGTCGCTGTTGCGGGCAATGCTGTGCAGAGAAGCACCACGCACCAAACAGAAACGTCACTCAACACCAAGCGTCGTACACTGCACAATTTCGTATTTTTCAGTCTTTCTCGTGGCGCGATTCCATCCAAACCAACGCCAGGTCGACCACATTGCGTTTGAAAATGAACTCGCCAAGATTTGGCACATTTGTAGAGGGCGCTTTGGAGACCACAGAATGCGAGGTCGCGTCGACGAGCGAGGCGAACAGTGGCAGCGAGACGTGATCCAAGATGCACGCCAAGCTAAGATCGTAGTGCCAACTGAGAGGCACGACGCACTACAAACTAAGATCCTAGTGCCATCTTCGAGGCACCACGATGCGAACACCACTTGTCGACTACATCACGTTTGAAATGGAATCGCCCAAACTTGGCACAGTGATAGAAGACAATTTGAAGTGCAGAGCAGGCCACGCTACGTCGACGCTGCAGTCGTACCGCACGCGCAATGCTCCACCACATATACAAAGCGCTCTTAAAACGTTAAAAAGCAAATGACCGCAGTGCCCGCGACAAGAAAAATTATCGCTTAACTAGTCCATCCCATCACGGAAAGGTCGCGAGTGGGAAAGATCGACTCCATGACAGATCGCGACTGAGTGTCCTTCTCCAACTCGACGCAGTGATGCGCATCCAGTATTGCTTTCTCCGCGTCTCCGTCACATCATGGTCAAGTTTGTCGTCACCTCGCTCGCGCTCATCGCTAGCACTTTTGCGGCCGCTGCTGCCGTCGACACCCCGGCGATGGACGTCGCCGCCAAATTGGGCACCGAGACACAGCAGCATCTTCGCGAGGGCGGCCAGAAGGAGTGCTTTGGGTCGATCTGCGGTGGTGTTGGCTTTGGTTGGGGTCTTGGTGGCGGCTGCGGTCTCTTTTCGCCGTTCCGTTGCGGCGGCTGGTTCTAGACGCCACGTTTTGTGCCTAGCAATGAACGACATACTACTAACCGTCTATCAAATCAATGCTTCTCTTCGATCTACAGCCGTCTATCTCACCGAGGTAGAATTGACGCACTCATATCGCAATCTCCTCAGATACATCAAGACCATGTCATATATTTCAGATCTAATTAGCGGCTGTGTCATGGCCATTGAGCGTAGCGAGCTTGTCGCCTTCGGAGTCCGGATGCGGCAATCTGAGGAGCTGGCTGACCAAGGCCGCGGACTGATAGTCACGGGTCCGTAAAGAGCGCTTTGTGGTGCGTGAAGGCATGCTTGATGGTCATAGAAGTAAGGGCATAAACAAAATTTATGCATTCGGCAAAAGATAGCGTCGTTCGGCTACTTGAAGGAGGCTGCGGTTGGGTCTGTCATCGCCTATTTCTTACAAATGGCATGTGCCATGTAGACGTCGCTCGTGATGCCGCCAATAGTACAATTCGGCATAACTTCGGACACCAGTTTCTAGCGCTGCGGACCGCGCATGATGGTGCAACTTGGTGCTACGTGCTACAAAAAGCATACTTTACAACTGTACCAGCTTTGAGCCATTTTGTATTTTTGACCGAGAGTGGCCATCCGAGACGGGCAATTCCCAATTCCTCGCAAGCAGGAGCTCGACAAGTTGCGTGCTGTTAGCCACTTATCCGGATATCTGGTTTGGGTCACGAAAAGACGATGTTGCGGCCGCCGAGCTCTTGTCCATAGTGACTGGCGCGCCATCTTGAAGCATTCAAAGTATCACCAGGCCACACATTAGACACCATTGCGTTTGAAAATGAACTCGCCAAGATTTGGCACATTTGAAGAGGGCGCTTTGGAGAGCTCGAAATGCAAGGTCGCGTCGACATGCGAGGCGTACAGCGGTACCGAGACGCGATCCAAGATGCACGCCAAACTAAGTTCGTAGCACCATCTGAGAGGCGCGACGCACTACAAACTAAGATCGTAGTACCGTCTTATAGCCGCCACGCTAGGACGCCGACGCCACTTGTCGACAACATCACGTTTGAAATGGAATCGCCCAAAGTTGGCACAATGATAGAAGACACTCTGACGTGCAGAGCAGACCACGCTACGTTGCCGCTGCAGTCGTACATCGCGCGCAATGCTCCACCACATATACAAAGCGCTTTTAAAACGTAAAAAAGCAAATGACCACATCGGTACGCTGTAGTCTTCGTCTTTTAACTTACTTGTAGCGACGATCGATCGCCCTTCCACTGGATCGAGAATGTGATTCCAGCACCTTTCGTTCGAATACTACGTGCAGGAGCCATCATATCCTATGGAGTGATTGGGACGAGAGGCTTTGAGCTCACAGTGCTCGGATTGCATGGACTTTTCTTCCGCACTCTCTCGCGGTGATTTAATGTCGTCTAATATCACTCGTGTAAAACGTGTGCCAGGCTACAATGCGTCCTCGTATACGAGAGATGAGGTATTCACAAGTTTACTCGATTTCTATGACGTGGCACTCGGAGAAGGTCCCATTTCCAAGCAAACGTTCAGTCGTGTAAAAACAAGTGTAAAAACGAGCACGACGAAGGCGAAACGCAGTGCTTTTACAAGACAATCAGAAGAATCTGAAGCGCTGTTCATTCTGCAATTTGCGCTCGAGGGCCTCGGTCGCACGGCAGGGCGGTCGCTCCTGCCGACTGTGAACGGTGAAACTCGTGTGGGCGAGGACCTTCTTTCGTCGTTCATACCTTCGATTCAGGACATTGGATCACCAGGCTAGCGCTTGCAACGACCGCTGCGTTCTCATGCAGCGTGCGAATGCTTCTCGTCGAGGACCCATGTCACACCGAGCCACATCAAGCATGGCGGTGGAATGCGTATCCGGACAAGATCCGGATACCTACAGCACGCGCAATACCAAAACGGTCGACACAGCGGCAAGTCACGACAACGTCGGCGGTGGAGAAGGAGCTGCGCAAGCGCCGCGTCGTCTTCAGAGCGCGCGCATCATCTCGCGACATCGAGCCTGATTCTTCCGAGCTTGAGCACCTCACGCTTGACGTCCTGCTGCTTGCACGGCAGTCGGCACCGGGACCGCTGGCGGCCCAGCGACAACATACCACCCGTCACAAACGCCTCGCTCCACGTCGCATTCGATCCGTTCTCTGCTCGAGCTTCCGGCGACCGGACCTTTCAGCCCTTGGCGGCCACCTACAGTGGTCGCGCGCGCATGCTCGACGGTATTCGTGGCCAGACCTTGTTCTCCAATGCGTTGGCCCGGCGCGCGTTCCCGTTTGGCAATAGGTACCACACATCTTTGACGACACTTGCGTCTCACAGATTGACTAGTTTCCTAAATCGGTATCCTCCGCCGCAACCTGTGCGCGTTCGCCCGAGACGCACGAGACTGAGAATCTTGCGCGCTTTCCCCGCCTTCTCGTGCTCTCGCACCACCTGCTTGTCGTACACGGCGTGCGCAAAGACACGACTGCGACTCCAAGTCCGGTTCGCCTCGGGAGACGACCTCGCACCGCCAGCCCAAAACGATGACGAAGACCACGATAACGATGAGAATTATGAGATGCGCGACCACGTCGACGCCTTTTTGCGCGATGCCGGATCTCACGAACGCGTTCCTCGAGACCAAGGTCTACGCTGCATCGCGCCTCGAGTTTGCCGCCAGCGGTATTAACGAAGCGCGCGTCTTGAGCAACGTCATCCAGTCGCGCGTGGTCACGACGCTCGAGGCGCTGGCAATCCCCAACGCCGGCATTTATTGCACGCTGGACGACACGCTATACCAAGATCAAGATGAAGGCCGCTGGGAGACGCAAGTTCGCGAGGAGCTCGCGTGGAAGCGGGCTACCGACCCGAACGCGGCGGCCAAGAAGGTCAAGAACACCGAACAAGCCCTCAAAATGCTTGGACACCCCAACAAAAGGGACTGCGCAGCAGCTTGCGCCCGGCGCCTTCCCGAACCCTGCCAAGATGGACAACTGGAGCGTCGAGCCGGATCGGTACATGCGCCAACGGCGCTTCCTTCATCGCATCGCCCGCCTCGGCGTATCTACCGCGGCTTCCGCATGGTCGAGATCCAAGGCACGTCCATTGCCGGCTACTCATACAACGAAGTTATCGAGAAGATCAGCCAGACGCCGCGATCGGCTTTTGCGACATTAGCCGCGGCCTCGTACGCGCGCTCCTCTATCCTCTTTGTACGGCTCATGCACCGTGTTGCGGCAGAAAGGCGACCCGGTCGACGACGAAGAAGACGAGACCGAGCTCGAGCCCGAGAAAGAAAACAAGCTGCGGCTGCGTGCGATCGAGTCGGAGCAGATGAAGACGCTCGTGGTCACGCAGCTGCACAAGGAGGTGTGGGCCATGGACAAGAAACAGCTGAAGCAAGTGGTCATGGCCATGACCAAGAACGTCGACAGCATCCTACTGCAGCAGCGCCGCAAGCACATCAAACAACGAATCGCCAAGCTCCAAGATCGGCAGCACGGCAGCAGCAACGGCCTGCGATCCGAAAGCAGCAGCAACGACTCGGCGCCGCACGACTGCCTACAGCAGCGGGCGCATATGAACTCGACGGAGCTGCTCGTTGGCGACATGGACCGCGCGCGCTTCAACGCAACCGAGCTGCTCGCTCGCCCCGATGTCGACGCGCGCCGGCTCAACCACACCGAGCTGCACGTTGACACCCGGCGGCGGTTTGGCGGCACAGAGCTGCACTAGGGCAGCTCGTCCATGAGCTCCGAGGGCAAGCGCCGGTCCAACTCGGTCGAAGGACGCGGCGTCTCGAGCCACAGCAGCGTCAGCAGCAGCAGCAGCAGCAGCAATGGCATGCGCTTGCACGACCCAGCCGACTATGCGTCCTTGACTCTCGACCGGCTCGAGCACGAACTCGTCCGTGGCGTTATACCCGCGTGCTCACATGACAATTCTACGTAGCTGGTCGTAAAGGTAGCAATGCAAGCGCCACAACTGGATGGACTCACAAAGGACCGGTACCGACGACAACTCTCGGAGCTCAACGCGCGCATCGCACGCGCTGAAGCCGACGCCAAGCGCGACAGCTCTGTCCAGCGCTCCGAGCTTGCGGAGCTCAAGCAGCACCTCAAGGCCGTCGGCACGCGGCTCGAAGAGACGACGCACGAGAAGACGTTCCGTGCGCTACTACAAAAGCGCGCCGACCTCAAAGGAAAGATCGCGCGCCTCGAGCAGCAGCTGGTGCCCGAGATGCCACCGGCGCCTGCGCCACTGCACCCGAACGCGTCGCCAGCCGAGATTACCATGTACATCTCGGGGCACAAGCGCGAGCTGGTACGACGACGCTGCACTACGAGCGATCTTATGGTCTCGAATTAGCGCGACGTGGTGCAAAAGCTCATGAAGACGACTCAAGACAAGGACAGCGCGAGCAGCAGCCACTACATGGCCCGGCGAAAGAGCTCAAGCAGGCCATCCTCACGGCGCAGGAAGCTCTACAACGAACGTCGGCCGTCACGACGGCATCCACGGACGTGCCGACGTCACGCGCGCCGAGCGAAGCGATGCCAGAGACCATGGACGCGCCTGCTGTCGAAAAACACATTGCGGGTCTCAAGCGGGAGCTGGTACCCAACGTCTTTTGCAACTAATCTCATGTCGTCGGTGGCGCGAGATTGTGTCGGCCGTCGCCCAGCCCACGGCGTCGACGGCCCAGAAGCCCGAGCTCCTCCGCCGCCGCAGCATCGTCAAGGACCACCTCGCCGCCGCGCAGGACGATTTGGCTCAGATTACGTCGCCCGACGTCGAGAAGGCGAGGCACGAGATCGCTGTCGTGCAGCAGTACATTGCATCTCTCCAAGACGACCTCGCTGCAGTCCTCGCCAAGATCAACTCGAAAGCGCCGGCCGATTTGGCTAAGTCGTCGCTCTACATGATGCGGCGCAACGATCTCAAGAACAACCTGAGCTTTGCCCAGGACCAGCTCGTGGAGCTGACGCAAAACCTCAGGGCGGCGCTGGCGAAGGCGCGGCCGATCCCGTCGCGGTCGTCGACGGCCTCGTCGGACAAGCGCGACTCGTCCAAGGCCGAGATACTCGACGAACCGATCCCGCTCTCGAGCGAGGACCACGTGCGCATGACGCAGACGTACAACGCGCCAATCCCGATGCAGACGGGCTCTCGCTCAAGCTCTTCCGCAAGCGCAAGGTCGTCTGGTGCAGCATCGAAGCCAGCGGCTGTCTCTGCTGGTACAAGAGCCAGCGCGACCTCAAGCACGTGCGGGGCTATGTCGACTTGGCGAAGACCTCGGCGCGGAACGTCTTTGTCAACTACGCGCGCGGCAACACCTTTGACCTGCATGTCGTGAGCCCCGGCTTGCTCGCCAACACGGAAGAAGTATCGCGCTTCATTGCGCCGAAGCGCAAAAGTAGGTTCGCGCCATCAACGACACGATCAAGGTCCTCGAGACCGCCACGCCGATGGGTGCCGACACCTTTGGCCGCAACTCGGTCGTCTTTTAAGCAATCAACCACTATGAACCTAGTCGTTGGAGAAGAGGGAAAATGTCTCGTAGCATCCTAGCATTCCTGTACGCGCCCAGCGACACGATCGACCAAACGCTCACTTATAGTGGGCTCTGTAAACTCGAGCAAGCCAACACCCACTCGTAATCTCCTTTTTCATGGGTTTTCCACTAGGCTCACACCGCCAACGCATAGCCAGGTCGCGCGGTCGACCAGATTGCATTTGGAACTGAACTCGCCAAGACTTGTCAGATTGGTCACATTGGACGAGGGCGCTGTATGGACCTGCTGCAACGTCCTGCAATACTGTTGTCTCCACCAATGAGAAGTCTCAATTGTTCGCTCACCTTTGTCCCCTTGGCCTATCACATCGTGGTATTTAATTTGAACTCAATGAGTGTGGAAGGATAGCCATTTAGTGGCGGCCGAGGCCACACGACATGCACCAACGAGCAAAAGACGCGGGAAAGATCGTATCTTTCGCCCCAGTGGTTTCATGTAACGTTTCACGAACGGTCTTGAATCTCATTGGTGCAGATAAGGCATCGCAAGTTGTGATTGGCTACAAAATTTTGGTCGGGCGAGCGCCCGTTCAAATCTCCCGCCAACAATGACGCCACACATGGTCACATCTCGATTTCCCCACCAACGATGAAGACCCGCATTGGAGTGTGGCTTGCGGTAGCCATCATCATCCATGCCAACGCTCACAAAGACGTGGCATCTGTCGCGTCGAAGGACGTCATGAAGGCGACTACAACATCCCGCGCTCTCGCAGCGGCAGAAACCGAGCTACAGCCGCAGTTCTTCAACACCATCACCAACTTACTCGATCCCATCACGGCCGTCATCGCGCCCGTGCTCGATCCCATCACGGACGTCATCGTGCCCGTGCTCGATCCCATTACGGGCCTCCTCGATCCCATCACGGACGTCATCGTGCCCGTGCTCGATCCCATTACGGGCCTGCTCGATCCCATTACGGACGTCATCGTGCCCGTGCTCGATCCTATTACGGGCCTGCTCCGATCCTACTCACGGACGTCATCGTGCCCGTGCTCGACCCAATTATTGACATCGCACCCATCACGAACGTACTCGATCCGATCATTGACGTACTCGATCCCATTCCGGACGTGCTCCAGCCCATTCCGGAAGTGCTCGAGCCCATTTTGGACGTACTTGATCCCTATATTGACATCGCACCGATCACGAACGTACAGCCAACGTACTCCAAAGGGCCTCGGTATGGGCCAACGCACGTCGACTACGCGGCCAACCACTACCGGGTGGACTCGGCTGATGTTGACACGGTGACGATTGCCAGCGAAGAAGGGTGCCCCGAGGTTCCATGTCGCGAGGTCTTGGACTTTGAGGATGGCAAGTGCACGTACACGCAGCTGCCGCGCGGTACGCTCTGCCCGGGCCAGAGCGGCGACAACGGCGGTCCGTGCGATGCCGACGAGAATGACTACTGCGACGGCGACGGCACGTGTCTTAACGGCTACAAGGACCAAACCATCGTCTGTCGCAGGGCCCGCAACCTCTGCGACGCGGCCGAGCTCTGCAGTGGCGACAGCAGCCAGTGCCCGGACGACGAGTTTGCGCCGTCGTCCAAAGTGTGCACCAAGATGGGCAAGTCCACGGACGGCCCGTGCGACGCACCCGACTACTGCGACGGCCGTGGTCGCTGTGTGGACAAGTTCCAGCCCAGGAAACATGTTTGCCGCCACGCCGTCAACGTCTGTGACGAGGCAGAAACGTGCACGGGTGTCAGCGGCGACTGCCCCAGCAACAGCTTTGCGCGCAAGGGAATCGAGTGCACATCGATTGGCGAATCTTCGGGCGGCGCGTGTGACGACGTTGACCGTTGCGATGGCTACGGCAAGTGCATTGACCACTTTAAAGGCACGAAGCATCTCTGCCGCCGGGAAGTCGACGTTTGCGACGAGCCCGAGTATTGCTCGGGTGAATGTGGGGTCTGTCCCGACGACGTCGCCGCGCCCGTGGGCAAGGTCTGCACACACATTGGCAAGTCGAGTGGTGGCAAGTGCGACGGTGTCGATGTCTGTGACGGCCATGGTCGCTGCATCGAAACCTTTCTTGGCAGCGACGTTGTCTGCCGCCAAGCAAGTGATATTTGCGACGTGCCCGAGTATTGCACGAGCTACAACGGCAAATGCCCCCACGACACGTTTGCGCCCCGAACGACCGAGTGTACGTCGATCGGAGAGTCGTCCGGCCACGCGTGCGACGGCGTCGACTACTGCGACGGCAGCGGCAAGTGCGTCGACACCATTGCGAAGGACACGTTGTGCCACGCCGCCGAGGACCTCTGCGACACGAGCCGCTTTTGCAACGGCGTCCACGCTTCGTGCCCCACAACAACGAGGACGCAAACTACGGCGACGACTACGCCTCGGCCTTTGCGTACAAGGCGCGCCAGTGCTCGGCCAAGGCAACGCAGAAGTTTGTTTCGGTGTACGATGCGCCTGGGGGCCAAGCGGCGCTGCTCTTGGTTGCCGTGGCCATGGTGGGTGCTGTCGCGGCTATGGTTGCCGTCTCTGTGTCCAAGAAAGAGGGGCCGTCGATCATCTCGATGGAGGATGGCTACGTGCCGCTGACGCAAGACATGCACTAAGTCATCGCCCCCTCGTTGCGTGTCCAGAAGTTGCTGTTAGATTTCGGTCCAAAATATATGGTCAATTTTTTCTATGCAAGTATTGACTTGATTGCGCCACGAGAAGGATGCAAAATGATGCATATTAGGTTCCCACATAATAATAAAAAAGCGCTAAAGGACGAGCAAGCGATGGGCCCGAGAAAATCAATGCAATCGATAGAATATTGTACGTTCGTAGGCGTTTATAGCCCCTGAAGTGCAGCTATTGTGCGTTTTAGCCTTCCAGTCGTAAGCGATCCATGCCACGCCACTCTAAAAATGGATGTTTCGCGCCAACAAGCAGTCGAAACGGCCTTTCAAGAAAAGCCGCCTTAGCAAAACCAACGACTGGTCGGCTTTCGATCTCGCTACTCATGGTTCGGTGTCAGTACTCGAGCGTCATGGTTCTTCCCGAGCAAGTCTCCGACGAATCGCGCGCGCAAGTTGCGAACGGCGCGCTCGAACGGCCGGTGTACACTTGCATCCAGAGGTGGCCAATGCGAGACGCGCCCCTAAGGTGCTCACGTTCACGACCCTGCCGATGGAGAGCTCGCTCGAGACCTCGTTCACGGCGCCAAAGGACGAGTGCACATTCGCATGCGCATCGGTGTACGAGGCCTGCTCCAACATGGCTCTTTGCTGCGCCGGTTTGTCCTCTTTCACCACAACGGTTTGGCGACCACGGGATGGATCTCTCCCAACGACCAAGTGCTGGTGTCAACTCCCACGCATTCAGGCGTAGCACTAATATGCAAACTCTTTGTAAGGACGATAACGCGGAAGACGTTGATATATAAACTCTCAACCTTCAGCAACCCTGTCGCCGCACTTTTCGTGCACACGGTGCCGCTCGCATCGGTCCTCATGTCGATCACCGAGTCGGACGAGGTACACACCCAACCTCGTGGCCGTAGCCTGGCGACAGCTCCCCAGCGCTGCCAACCTGATGAGACAGCACGGTGTCTCGGCGTTCAAGAGCTTTGTGATGTACGCAGCTCAGATTTTCTTCGCCTAAAAGAGATTGCAAGACAACGTGACAGCGCTGGTCGTAGCCATTGACACCGTAGCGGTAGCAGATACCATTGCTTTCGCGTTGGGTATTTTGGCCCTGTGCGTTGTGTCGTCGAGACAAACGCCGACAACCTCGAGCACCTCGTGCGAGGAAGTGCGTCCCTTGTCCCGCTAAGGCGTATCCGGACACATTCCGGATGCCAAAACCAAAATCAATTCCAAAATGGTCGACACGGCGACAAGCCACGACACCGTCGGCGCCGGCACTAAAAGGAGCTGCGCGAGCGCTGCGTCGTGTTCGGAGTGCGCTCCGTCTCTCGGCATCGAGCTCAATGCGTCGGACCTCAAGCAATCACACAGGACGTTCTGCTGCTTGTGCACGGCAGCCAGGACCGAGACCGCTGGCGGTGCAGCTATGACGTTCCGCCCGCCACGAGCCTTTCGCCCGCTGCGAATCCTTCGTTCAGCGTTGCCTCCGATCCGCTCTTTGCTGTAGGTGGCTACAAGCGAAGCTCCTACTAGTTGTACAAGATGCTCGCGAAGGCTGCGTCACCGTCTATTGTCAAATGGCTCTTGGCGAACAGTGCTTGCTGCTCAAGGGCTTCGAACCGCTCGTCCGAGCGTATGTGAACGCCTTGTAAACGGCGTGACCAGAGTGGATACGGTACGCTCTCGCTACAGACCCGGGCTGGCTCCTCACCGTGTACTACACGCAAGAGGTCGACTACACACTCGAGTCGGGCATCACTGAGCTGCTCCAGAACCCGACCTGGCGCTTTGTGTACGCCGAGCAGGTGCTCCTCCAGCGCTGGTACGTGCACTCGATCGCTGGCGACCTTGGCCTAAGCGGGCGTCCGTGGCGCGAGCAGACGCACGTGATGAAGATGATCGCCAAAGCTCGTGAAAGAAGGCTGCTTCGACTTGTCGATCAACGGCGGCTGGGTCCTGCACGGCGAATCGTCCTACCTCTACTCCGTCATGATCAACCAGACGACGCTCGGCCACGCCTTCTTACTCCACGAGTTTGGGTACCTTGCACCATGCGTTTGCTTCGCCATATCAAAGTCCTGCAACTAGCGTCAAGCCGCGCATCGTGTGGCAGATCGATCTCTTTCGCCATTCGTCGAGCTCGCTCCTCTCGGCCGGCGTCAACAAGAATACGAGAAGCGCAAGGACAACAAGGACCTTAGTACGCACGCCTAGGACGCCGAGGGAGATGGCTCAACAACGGCGTATAGTTCATGGGTGAAAATTAAATTCTAGCGGATTTTCAATGAATCGTCTAGCGGATTTCATTCCAAGACCGATTCCTCGCAAACTGTGCTGCGTGCGTCCCCGTAAGCCTAGGTGTCGCGTGCCACGGAGTAGTCGCTTGTATCACGCAGGTTCCTCGAGCGACATGCTTCGTTGTCGCCCAACAATCGGACTTTATGTCCTTTTTGGCATCGACGCCGCCAGAGGTCGTCTTCGCCGCACGGCTCACGCAACCGCTGTCGGAGTCGCTGGAGTACCAGCGACTACTCCTTGGCAAGCGGCACCGAGGCTCACGGGGACGCACGCCGCACGGTTTGCGAGGAATCGACTCTAGAGAGGATCCGCTAGAAATTAAATGAAAATTCGCTAGAATTTAATGTTTGCCGTATAGTTCATGTCGCAGCCGTCGCCGTCGCGCAGCGAAAGATCCAGGACGGCTACGGCGCGCTCATCTAGGACGGCTCTCCCTATGGATGCCCCACATGCTGTGCCGCTCGTTTAGAAGCTCGACATCCCTGTACCTGCCACGCCTGCGCTCGACAGTGGCCAGTGCAGCCCCAGCCAGCGCAATGCTGCTTATGCTTTCATCGACTTAGCTCGTAGATGGATGTTTTCGCCCGCCGCGCTCCCCGAGATGGTCGACAAGGGACTGCTCAAGCGCGATGCAGAGCTCAAGCTGCAGGCGTGCACGGCTGACACGCTCATTGCTGCTACAGTCGTCTCGTTGAGGTTTCGACGCTTCTGCCGCTCCGCGATGACGACAGCGCGTCGTAAGTAAAGTAAGTAAAGCTCTCGCGCTTCTTGATCGTCTACCGGTGTTTGTCCGCGACGGGTTTTGATCGCGTGTGGCCTGCGTTCGTTGTCATGGCGCTGCTTCTGCAGATCTTTGCGCCCAACGCTCCAAGCTTTGCCGCGACAATGGCTTGCCGTTGGCAATAATCGAGAACCTCGTCGCTGCTTTCTGAGCTCCACAGACGTTCATGCCACGGCTGTCGACGCTCTGTATTCGCCTGTAGCTGGCTCTGAAAAGACGAAATACTGTAAGAACTGTTTCCATTTATGTATTCTCTTGGCCCATCGCCAAGTCGCGAGGTCGACTCCATTGCGTCTGAAAATGAAATGGTCAAGGTTTAGTACATTGGTAGAGAACGTTGCGGAGAGCACGGAAAGCGAGGTTGCATCGACGTGCGATGCGTACAGCGGTCGCGAGACGCGATCCAAGATGCCTCTCGACTAAGATCGTAGTGCCATCGGAGAGGCACAACGCACGCCAAACTAAGATCGCAGTGCTATCGTAGAGACACCACGCCAGGACGCCGACGTCACTTATCGACATCATCGCGTTTGAAATGAGCTCGCCCAAAGTTAACACAGTGATAGAATACATTTTGGGAAGCAGAGCAGTCCACGCTAGGTTACCGCTGCCGTCGTACAACGCGCGCAATGCTCGACTTAGGACACAATGCGGTTTTAGAACCTTAAGAAGCAAAGGATCGCATTTGCATACCGTAGTCTTCGTCTTTTGCATTTGTATCGACGATCTCCCTTCCACTGGATAAAGATTGCGATACCTAGCGACGTTCATGGAGTTACTAAGTCCAGCGCCATCGCATCCTGTGAAGCGATTGGAACGAGAGGCTTGCAGCTCACAATGCTCGGGCTTCTGCACTCGCAGTGATCTCTTGTCACAACGCATGCGATGGTATTTATGCGTCCTCGTATGCCAGAGGCCGCAAAATGTCGAATCCAATGACGTGGCACTCGGAGAATGTCTCCTTTTGGCGCAAACGTTCAGTCGTGTAAAAACAAGTGTAAAGGCGACCACGACAAGGCGAAACGCAGTGCTTTTACAAGAATGTATAGCAACACAGAGCGCTGCTCATTTCGTAATTTGCGCTACAGGGCCTCGACCGCACGACACCGCGTCGCACGGCAGGGCGGTCGCGAGCGGGTGTCCTGTCGACCGTGGACGGTGAAACTCGTGTGGCCGAGGTCCTTCTTTCGTCACACATCCCTGCAATACAAGATGTCGGCTTAACAGGTAAGCAAAAATCGCTGCGTCCTCATGCAGCATGCGAATTTGCTTGGGTCTGCGTCGTCGAGGATCGATAATGGCAGTATCAGTACCGAGTTGAGCATCGTCGCAGTTATCGAGCGTTGGCACTACGTGTACTGCCTTGGCGTAGGTGCATACATGCGTGCAAGAGGCTTGTCGTATCCGTATTGGGTCGTGGTTGCTGGCGTTGAATCGATGCAGCGCTGGTCGCAGCTATCGCCGCCGAAGCGGTGAAAATGCCATTGCTTTTACGCTGGGCGTCTACGCGCTGTGAGGTATTTAGTCAAAGAGACAAACGCTGACAGCGACAACCTCGGGCGTTTGTGTGAGGAGTGCGGACGAAGGCCTCGACATTGTCGCGCTTATGGCGTTTCTCGTCATCCGGATAAATAACCGGATACCAAAAGCAAGGGCAATTCCAAAATGGCCGCCGCGTTAACAAGCTACGCCGCCGCCGGCGCAGCAGTGGGCGCTGCGCGCGCGGCGTCGCGTTCGGAGTGCGCGCGTCATTTCGTAGAGAAGAGCCAATGGCGCTCGTCTCGAGCGCCTCACCCTTGACATCTCGCTGCTTGCACACGGCAGCCAGCACCGAGACGGTCGCGACGACGTCACGAACCTCTCGCCCACCGCGAATCTCTTGCTCGAGCTACCAACGATTGGAGTATCTCGGGCGGTCAACAACCGTACCCATGGTCCACGGCGTGCTTCGCCGGACCTCGCTCTTCCAGGTGTCGACGTGGCGCTGGTTTGCGATTGGCACAAGGTACCACTCGTCTTTGACGCCACTCGAGTCTCACAGAATGACTAGGCTTCTGACTCGAACGAGGTTTCTCGTCTGCCGCTGTAGGTGGATTTCATCCTCCATGTCGTGCTTATCCCAGTAAGAAGCATGCGCGCGCTCGTTCCGGACCAGCTCTATACAGCCTTTATAGGGCTTTGAGCAGTCGCCTCTGCCGCTGACCAACCGCACGACGAAGAACACCGACGCGG